>NW_027396161.1:5177-61523 GCF_047715535.1 Aspergillus foveolatus | reverse complement strand
GGTCTTGCCCTTGCCGGGATCACCTTTAATCCAAAGCAATTGGCTTTGATGGCTGCTACGCCATTTCTGGAATTCAGCATTGCCCAACACCCATCAAAATGAGTCATCCAGTAAACCACCCAGGGGTTATTTTTCTGACCAATAAAAGATAAAATGGACGTATATAGTTTAGGAGATCGAGTAATATAATAAATCTCAGAAAAAAAAAAAAAAAAAAAAAAAAAAAAAAAAAAAAAAAAAAAAAAAAAAAAGTAAAGTTACGTAGTATCACGTAGCTCCCTACAGGGAGCGATTGACCCCTCTCGAAAGCAGTTATCAAAGGAACTCCTGAACTGGAAGCTCTCTTGCAAGCAAGACCACACAATCCCGCTGGTTCCATGCGAGCCTGGAAGGCGCTTTCATCGATGACAGCTTCCCACTGGCTTTGCCGTAAAGTATCGAGAGGATTCTTCTAGCGGTAGTGTTATATTGTGGCCTGGAGTAGAGATATTGGCAGATTGCTTCAGGGATCTGGAAGGTCATAGTTTCCAATCAACTTGTGCCAACATTGGGAATTGGTAAGGTAGAAACGAGCTCAGACAGGGACTCCTGCGATGAGGAGGAAAATTGGATCAGACACAATTTTAGGAGATAACCGGGCTTGGAAGTTTGAGATTTAGATGATGGCCCCGGGATGGCAATGAAAGCAAAATTCAGAGGGACCCCGGCAGTGACAGAATCCAAAGCCCCTTGTACAAAAAACTGACATGGCATGGCATAATTGTGTCCCGGCTGAGTGCAGCCGGGCTCCACAAGCCCTCGTAAGAAAGTCTGGCGCTTCACGCTGTTCTTTGTGAGGGAAAACATTTAACCAGCTGCTAAAATGCGGTGCTCTACAACTGTTTTCACTCATCATGTAACTGGACGCCGGCTGCTACTATGAGAGCACTCTTCCCCATCGAGAAGAGAAAAGAAAGTCATGTGGAACAAATGTAAGGAACATGGCCTGGCTTGTGGACCGAATGTCAAGGCCAGGTGGAGCCAGGCCAGAGTTGTCGAATGAAGGTCCAAGGTCGTTGGCAAGATTCTGCATGTTCTGCATCGCTTCCTGGCTTTATGGATGCGTCAGCGGTTGATAGCTTGGGTCCTTGTCAGCATACGAAGCTTTTTACCTAGTAGGTTCATGGTTCATGGTGGAATCGTAACATTCAGAGATAGCCTACTTGAGCAGGCCAGTATACAGATACCTGCGGTAGATCTGCTTTCTTCGGCGCTCTGGAATAGCTATCATTATGCTTAGATATAGTCACGACATTTGCATATTTCCTAACCAGCCCTAACTCTCATAAGATTGGATATTTTTGAAGGCTGATAGCGATGTAGATAAGATATATACCGGTACAGATAAGATTAGTGATGCCTTACAGGCATCAACGCATCGACCTTCCTTTCCTGTCAATGGCCAGACCAGTAAAGAAAGTCCTTCCGTATGCAAGCTCCGCGAAGATACATAAGACACATAAGACTTGAGCAGAGTCAGAGTGTTGCCTCTACAGATAAGCATCGTCTCAAGCAAGATGACGGACCTCTTCGTCGACCTCGTTGCGCCAAACGGTACTCGTTACTCACAACCCACAGGACTCTTTATCAACAACGCCTTCGTTGCGTCCAGTGGCCAGACGATCACCTCGCTCGACCCAGCGTTGGTTCACCTGCCATTCGGTTTGAATAATGACTGACGCAAAGGTAGGACGGACAAACCGATCGCCACCGTCCATGCCGCCAGCGCCGAAGATGTCGACCGCGCAGTGACCGCAGCCAAAGCGGCTCTGGTGCACCCATCGTGGAAGAAGCTGCCCGGCACCGAGCGTGGCCAGCTCATGGCTCGTCTGGCCGACCTTATGGAGAGAAATAAAGAGCTGTTTGCGACTATAGACGCTTGGGACAACGGTATGACTAGCCACTTTTACCCTTTCTTTTCTTTTCCCTCTTTCCCTTTTCTCTAGTACTCTACTCACTAAGAAGTCAGGCAAACCGTACCACGTCGCGCTCAGCGAGGATCTCGTGGAGGCGATCGGGACCATTCGATACTACAGCGGCTGGGCGGATAAGACGTTTGGACAGACAATCAGCACGACGCCAGCGAAGTTTGCATATACAATCCGACAGCCTGTTGGCGTTGTCGGTCAGATCATCCCGTGGAATTACCCCCTCTCCATGGCCTGCTGGAAGCTAGGGCCGGCGCTCGCTTGCGGGAACACGGTCGTGCTCAAGCCTGCTGAACAGACGCCGCTGAGCGTCCTTGTATTGGGCATCCTGATCAAGGAGGCTGGTTTTCCACCTGGGGTTGTCAACATCGTGAATGGGTATGGTCGCGAGGCCGGAGCGGCTCTGGCAGGGCACCCCCTCGTCGACAAAATCGCGTTTACGGGGTCGACCATGACAGCGCGGGAGATCATGAAGCTGGCTGCGGGGACTTTGAAGAACATCACCCTAGAGACTGGCGGAAAATCACCCCTCCTGGTCTTCCCTGACGCCGACCTGGAGCAAGCTGTTAAGTGGTCGCACTTTGGCATTATGTCCAACCAGGGCCAGATCTGCACCGCCACTTCCCGAATCTACGTCCATCAGAGTATCTTCCAGACGTTCCTGTCCAAATTCAAGGCCGCGGTTGAGACGACTTCCAAAATCGGCGACCAGTGGGACGAATCCACCTTTCAGGGGCCACAGGTTACACGCGCCCAGTACGACCGGATCCTTTCCTATATCGAGACCGCGAAGAAAGACGGTATGGCAATAGTCACTGGCGGCTCAGCACATGCCCCTTCGAGCAAGAACAAGGACGGCTATTTCATCCAACCGACTGTATTCACTGGCACTGACGACTCGCATGCTATCGTCCGTGAAGAGGTCTTTGGCCCGGTTGTGGTGATCTTACCCTTCGCGTCCGAAGAGGAAGCCATCAGGCGTGCAAATGATACAACATACGGACTCGGGGCGGCAGTTTTCACGCGCGATCTGGAACGTGCGCATCGTGTTGCTGCTGAGATAGAAGCTGGCATGGTCTGGGTCAATAGTAGTCAGGACTGTGATCCCCGGGTGCCTTTTGGGGGCGTCAAGCAGAGTGGTATTGGGCGTGAACTGGGCGAGTCGGGCCTGGAGGCTTATACGCAGGTTAAGGCCGTGCATGTGAACATGGGCAACAAGCTTTAGAACAGGAGAAAGCAATGGTATGGTTCAGAATATGGTAATGAACAGTGAACGTGATCTGTTGTAGCCCTATTACGTGTGTCTATTTATAACAAAATATAAGTATAACCTATCAGTCCAAGTCCTTGAGCCGTGAGGATTAGAGATATTACTCAATGGAAATAATGTCATAGCCATGCTTTATACTTCGGATCTGCTTTATAGGAGGGGCGCTTCGAACAGCGCGTCCGTTCTCAAAAGACCATTCATAGAGTGCGGACTAATGCATAGTGGTATGCCGATTTGGAATAAGAGAGTAAGCAGTATAGGGAATCGGGCTTTAATCTAGATACAAGGCTTCAACATGTGTCACGCCACAACCAAAGAAGAATGCCTGTCTGAATGCGTCGAGGCCACTCTTGCTGTAGAGAGCTGTAATCCTCAGCTTCGGACATCAGGCCCAATAACGGAGCTACGCATTACCCACGAGATTTTTATCTAAGAGGACTCTGCAGGCGTTCAGAGCCCATAATGGGCCAGTATCCCATATCTTTCCTCTGGCTCCTATTGAAGCGAAACAGCTGAGGTTTCCGGTAAGGGTTCAAACAGGAAGGCGATTCCGATACGGTAGTTTAAACTAGCTGCAGATAACGTCAATGCAAGTGAACGGGGCTGATAAATAGGGTAAAGGTCAGTAGTCTTAGTCTGATACTCTGGACTTTGGTTTGGATGACTTTGCCACAGAGTAATAGGCAGGTTCTTCCTCGATAAAGTTGCGGCGGTGTCAAAGTTCCTCAGATATGTGGTTATCCATTACGAGAGAATAATTAATCTCCTCCAATCTGATAGCGGGCAAAGACAAGACCCCGTGGAGTGTTTGGTGGCCATTGGACGTTCCCCAGACGATACCTAAGATCGTGGAGTCCCCCAGTATAGTTGACAATATAGAACCAGAGGACGGGACTGGGGTAGCCACAAGGTAAGCAAAAGGTATAAAAATGGAACCTACTATAGTCAATCTTGAACAAATATCTTCATCAGGCGATCTAATAAATCTCCAGTACTCGCAGAAGACCAGCGGCCCAGCAGGAGGTATATCTCTCATCCTGGACCCATAGATAAGGAGACATGATTCGGCGCCGGCTCTTGTAGCTACGCTTACTACCTCCTCCTAAGGCTGCAGATTCCACTGCGCATCTAGCCTACCTCCGTCTTCCCCCTTTAAATCTGGCACTCCTGGCGGTTGCTATATCGGAACCTGTTTTCTCACATTCCTCGTCCCTGCACAGTCCAGGGGCTCTTGCATCACATCTCATTATTATCTTCTCGTCTGCGTCAGATAAAGACTCTTCTGCTACTTTATTTCCAGCGAATTGCCTCTAATTCGAATTCTTTGCTGTGCCACATTTAGCAGATCCTAAACCATGTCCTTCCACGCCGACATACCCCAACCCCAACCAACAAACGGCGATATCGAGCGCACCCAAGCTGAAAAGAAGCACGAGGAAAACCCCGCGATGGCCGTTGACGAGCAAAAGGCCGAGAGCGTGCCGTACCGGCAGGACGTCTTTGGCGACGAGGAGCACGCCGAAGTCAAGTACAAAGTCCTCAAATGGTGGTATGAATGCAACCCGACCCCCAACCCATTCCTGCTCCCTACTAAGTGCTCTGTCATGATTCAGGCAATGCGGCCTCCTTATGGTCGCCGAAACGATCTCCCTGGGCATTCTCTCTATCCCAGCCGCAATCGCAGGCCTTGGCCTCGTCCCGGCAATTGTGATCCTCCTCGTCATGGGGCTCATTGCTTCATATACGGGCTACGTGATCGGGCAATTCAAGTGGCGGTATCCGCATGTCGTCAGCATGGCTGATGCAGGGGAGGTCCTGATGGGCCGGTTCGGGCGAGAGGTTCTCTTCGGCGGACAGATGCTCTTCTTGATCTTCCTCATGGCCAGCCATATCTTGACGTTCACGGTGGCAATGAATAGACTGACCAACCACGGGACCTGTTCTCTTGTCTTTGGGGTTGTTGGGCTTCTTGTTTCTCTTGTGTTTTCCCTGCCCAGGACAATGAAGAATATGTCGTGGTTGTCGCTTGCTTGTGAGTAACAGCCTACCACAATGAGATGTGAGGCTAATTCTATCACTTTCATTCAGCGTTTATCAGTATTTTCACAGCCGTCATGATCGCCATGGTCGCCATCGGTGTCGAGCACCCTGGAGGCCCAGTTAAAGCCACAGCCGAGACAAATCTCGTCACTGGCTTTACGGCTGCACTGAATATCATCCTGTCATACGGTAAGACTTCTCATTCTCTTCCTGCCAGTGATATATCAGTCTAAGTCTTACAGCGAGCCATAACGCCTTCTTCAACGTCATCGCTGAGCTGAAAGAGCCCAGAGACTTCCCCAAAGCCCTCACCCTGCTGCAGTCCATTGACATTACCCTTTATCTTGTTTCCGGTGTCGTGATCTACTACTTCGCCGGGGACGACGTCAAGTCCCCGGCACTCGGTTCAATGAAACCATTGGTGTCTAAGGTTGCCTACGGGGTGGCCCTACCAACAGTAAGCCCTCCTCAGCTCTCCTGATTACTCTCTCTAAACCCGGCTCACTGTGAATTCTACGGTAGATTATCATTGCCGGCGTGATAAACGGGCACATTGCCTGTAAGTCCATCTACACACGCGTCTTCGCCGGCACCTCCCACATGCACAAGCAGGATTTCCGGGCCGTGGGATCCTGGATCGGTATTGCGGTGGGACTTTGGGTCATCGCCTGGGTGATTGCAACTGCGATTCCGGTATTCAGTAACCTGCTTAGTCTTATGGTATTATCACCCTATCCCGTCTCCCGTCTTATGCAGAGGCTGATAAGAGACAGACTGCGCTCTTCGCCAGCTGGTTCAGCTTCAGTCTTCCTGCTGCGTTCTGGCTGTTCATGAACCGTGGTCTGTGGTTCTCGGGCCCAAGGAAAACTGGCATTACCATTTTTAACTGCCTTGTTTTCGGGATGGGGGTTGTGATGGTACGTTTCCATTCTCTATCTCACAAAAATCGAATCCACAACTAATCACAAATGTCGCCAGTGTGCACTCGGTCTATATGCAACGGGTAAAGCGATCCATGATGACCCCGCTGGAAAGAGCTTTTCGTGTGTGACTGACAATGCCTAAGCTACTGTCTTGTTTCTTAGTCTTTGGGTACTGTCTTACTGGCTTGAATATGTGTTTCGTGTGGTATCGGATGGTCTTTTTCCAAGAGATATATCTGTTTCAATTATCTTGGTAGACATTACCACTAAGTCTATATATTCCGCATTATTTAATATAAAACCCTGACCAATATGATAATGTCAAAACTAGCAAACTATCCACCGGTCAAGTGTATAGAAGCCATAAAAATGGTTGTCAAAAACATACAACAGCTGGGATTCGCATGTGGTCACCCACCATACTACTAACCAGCCGGCGTGTGGCTTAAGTACGGCTGAGCAGACGGGAAGCCCTGTTTTCCACACCCTATGGTCGTATGTACCAGAAGACTTATGGCGATGGCCTATATAGAACAAATGTTCAAAAAAGCACGCGCATGTCAGTCATATAAACCTCAAGCCAATAAACAAAGGATGCCTATCAAGATGCCTATCCGTATGAACGATATGCCTTACTTATTTGCTGTGCCTCTAATTTATTCACATTAGTATGCTCAAGGCACTGATGTAGGTACCGGAAGTCTGGTCAGTAAATACTAATATTTGTAGGCAAACGCTTGTGATGCAAGTGAATACTTGAAGAATGTTATTTATGCTTCGACTGATAATCCATAACACAGTGGCCAATGCCTCTACAACTTGGAAAGTCGCCCGTCCGGCTGCAAAACCGAAAGATGACTCTCCCGGATATCAGCTATGGTCTGGCACCTGCAAGATATCAGTATTTCCGTGCTGCCGAGAGCAAACCAGCTTCTGTACTCACCCAGCCAGTGCCATCGTCACTCTTAACTCCTGCCTTAGGATCTTTATTGCTAGCTCGACTCCTTCCTGCCCGTTGTACTGCGACTTTCAGCATATAACAAGACAATTTAAAGGGAAGAAAATGAAGAATAAGAGAAGTAAACGTACAGCAAGACCCCAGATAGGAATCCTCCCCATAAAGCAGTAACTCGCACCCAGCGCCAGAGCCTTGAAGATATCGGACCCCCGCCGGATGCCTCCATCGATAGCCAGGGGTATACGTCCCTTGGCGATTTCGGCGCACAGCCGCAGCGAGTCGAGTGTTGCAGGGACGCCATCGAGCTGACGCCCGCCGTGGTTGGAGATGACGATGCCGTCAACGCCGTAGTGGATGGCGAGTTCGACGTCCGCGGGCGAGCACACCCCCTTGAGCCAGATCTGCATCGATGTGTGTTTGCGGAGCCAGGGGATCGTACTGGCCCAGTCAAGACTCGGATCTGACAAGGACTATCGGTTAGGGGCGTCTATGGTTCTTGAGATAGAGAGCCTCACCATAATCTGTCTTATTCGACAGGTCACTGCCGTTGCTCAAGATATTCGGCCACTCCATGTCTTCTGGGAGAACGAAGCTGTTCCGGAACTCGTTCAATCGCATCCCCAAAACGGGGACGTCAACTGATAAAAACAGCGCCTTGTACCCAGATTCTGGCACCGTTAGCAAAGGATTTCCTCAAACACGAATTGATACGCACTTTCCGCCCGCTTCAACAACTGCAGCGTTATAGATCGATCACGCAGCACGCACATCTGCATGACATACGGGTTACCCATCCCCTGGGCAGCTACATCCTCGAGGGAATAGTTCGAGTACGAGGACAGCCCCATGCAGATGCCAAACTTGGCCGCGGCGCGTGATGTGGCGAGTTCGCCGTCCGGATGCGCGAGTTTTTGCGAGGCGGCTGGGCTGAATCCGAAGGGGAGAGACACCTGTGCTTGATACCGTCAGCCATGTTTCCACTGGATTTAGTATCTGGTTAAGACCTTCGTCCCCAGTATCTCGGTGCTCGTGTCTACTTTGGCGACGTTGATCAGGACCCGGGGAAGGATCCTATACCGGTCGAATGCGGCCTCGTTGTCGCGTAATGTGATCAGGTCCATGGCGCCTTCGTTGTAGTAGTCTGACTGGTCAGTATATAATTGCGTGGTTTTTCTTTCTGTGGCTCAATTACCTCGAACCATGGCAGGAAGCCTGCTGCTACCGAGCGCCTTCAAGTCGGCAATGCAGGATACGTCCTTGTGGAAGCTCTCTCCTCGGTGCGCCATTGTGAACTCGAGCAATGTGAGCTCAATCGATGATACAGGGTTCGTAGAAGTCGCTGTTCACTCAATACAGAGTTGATAGGCGGTCTTGTGCGGAAATATACTGCTTCTTAGTGCACGATGAAGCCTAACGAAACGGTATGGCCACGGCGTCAGCTTCCTATCGCAGAAATCGCTGGCCAGCTCGGTCGGGGTTGCCTGCCCCTCTGTGCTATCAGTAGCTAGCAGACTCTATCCACAGCCATTCTTCAATCTCAGCATATAGTACGGTCTTAATGAGCAGGGTGTCTACTATCCATACAGAGCTTCCTACCGGATTCGAATCTCTGCCTGCCCGTGACAGGCATGACAGGTTCAATGACATATTCTCTTTGAATGCAATAAAATAAGGCTACGCATGACCCAGATGCGCTTCGGCCTGCTGTTCTCAATCATGGCCCTCAATTTGGAGACGATAAGCGGAGCATCGAAACGGGAAAGTGGTTCCGATGTCGGCCCCGCTGTGATCGCTTCCCGTCTCGCTTCGACTGTCTCTCTCTCCTCTGAGCAAGCCTCTGTCCACCCTCTCGGACTGTCCTGCTTTTCTGATCCAGTCCCGTCAGAATGCCCCGCCCCCGCAGATCCCACACCCTGGGCGCCTGTCGGACCTGCCGTCGCCGTCATGTCAAGTGCGACCAGAAACGCCCGGCCTGCCGCACCTGTCGTACCCTCGGGGTGCCCTGTGAAGGCTTCACCAACGAGGTCCGGTGGATGCGCGACGGTAGCGACGACGGCGATGGCGACAGCAAGGTCGGGGACCAGCAGGGAACTCGCCGTCATCTCTATACGGGTCAGTTCCCTGCCTTTCTCTGCAATTTATACCTCCAAATAGTCTATCCCCCGCTGACATATCCATCTGCAGAACAATTGCGGCAGTCGATGAGCACCTCGCTAGGATCAAACCTAGTCTCTGGCTCTATCAGCGCCTCCTTGGCCGAGATTGATCTCAAAACACGCGATGCTGAGCATCCCCCCGGCGGTGATATCGTCATCGGCCCGTTTGGCGTGCTTGATTTCGGCTCGACCGAGCCGCGAAAAAACATGCAGGACAGCCAGAAAAAGACGACAAAACAGCTAGAGCCAAGCGGAGAAGCTCCTCATAGCCCGCCGCAGACGGCCTCTGCCGCAGAGCAGGAGATACAGGAATTGCCGACTCTTACCAACGACTCCCCCTCGTACATCGATGACTTTTTGCATTGGTCAGATATCCTCGGCCTGAGCCCTGAGCAGCCAGGCTTCTTCCAGCCATCCATGCTCGACTTGGATACGTATCTGGCCGATCCCATCTCCGAGTCGTTTGCGGTGGACATGAATGTGGGCGGGGGGGCGGAACCCAGGAGCATGGCCATCCCGACACCTCCAAGTAGCGCTATGGAGATGGCCTCTACCTTTCTTGATGCGGCCGCCCTGGCAGATGCCCCGTATCTGTTCAAGCACTTTAATGAGAATGTAGTGCCGCAGATGATGATCATGCCTCTTGGTGACAAGTCGCCGTGGCGGATACTTAATCTCTCAGCCGCAATGGCGACATACAACGACCTCACCATTCTCGGCTCCCAGAGCATCAGCCATGCACGGCTAGCAAATCTCTATGCCCTCCTGGCATGCTCGGCAGTTCATCTCTCAATATCACACGGCTCAACCGGCTCCGCACACTGGCAGCAGGCGTCCGGTCAGATGTTCGAGCAAGCCAGAGACCACATGCAGAAATCGCTGAAGCTGGAAACGCGCGAGCCCAAACGGGCCAAATATAAGGATCAACTGATGGCAATCTGCTGCTTGATCCAATACACAGTGGGTGGACACCTCCCTCAACTTAGTCAGATGCTCCGCTAACCGATGGCAGGTCATTTCAAAGCAGCACCAGCATGCGAGGAGCTTCATGGTCAATGCAGAATACATCCTGCGCATGCGTGGCCTGCTCAAGCACCGGATCTCGCAGAAGTCACGGCTCTTACATCACATTTACACCTGGCTGCGCCTGGTCGGAGAGAGCACGTATGTTCTGCACGACTACAATCCATCCAGCACTTTTATCGAAGCATTGAACTCAAACTTCCAACGGCCACGAGTAGATGCAATTGTAGACAGTTCCCCAGAGCTCAACCCACGACTGGATGATTTCCTGCGTCTGGAAGCCCACGACGCAGACAGTGATCTGAACATCAACGAACCAAAAGATGAACAAACCGGGCTACACGATATCCATCTACAGGACTCACGCAGTTTCTCAAATACCCTATACAAGCAGGTCTACGGTATCCCTGAGACTTGGTTGAGTTTACTTTCTCAAACGACACGGTTGGCGAACGTCATGGAAACGTTCCGCATTGCCCAGCAGTCCTGTGGGAATACAAGCCTCGATGCATGGGAGACCCTCCATCGGCGCAGCGTCAGGCTGGAAAATCTGATATGCTCGTGCGATCTCTCTCTTGTAAGAGACCCCTCCAGACCGCACGACCATATGCTCCGAGCCCTCAACGCAGCGCTGGTCATCTTCTTCTACCGTCGTATACGCCGGGTACATCCTGCCATCATGGCCGCCCACGTCGACAGCGTTATCTCCTCATTGACTGACTTTACAGCTGCCTTGCCGCCTGAACATCGCACTGGACCTGGAGCTGCATGGCCGGCGTTTATTGCAGGTTGCGAAGCCCTCTCATCTCAGCGGCGAGAGGCGATTCTGGCATGGCTTGACAATGCCATCTCAAATTGCGGCCCTGCCGGTTTCAGCGCCGCGAGAGATATCATGGTCGACCTGTGGCATAAGCAGGACGGGCATCTAGAGAGGAATCGCGGCGAGCCTATGCCAACGTGGACGACGTTTATACGGGAGCGGGAAATATGGCCTCTATTTTGCTGATGTATTCCTGATTCAAACGTCGTCATGGTGGGATGTGTAACGAACAGTGGTTTTCCTTCATTATGTATTCATTTTATGCAGCCATCTACCATATGCAATTAGATCGTAGCTACGCCAGCATTCTTTAGCAACCTCTTCAACTCCTCCTGCAACTCTGGACCCAGCAGCGCAAACGGTTTGCGGAGGCCCCCAGTCGCCTGCCCCGTCAGCTCAACACCTGTCTTTACTGCGGCGGCATAGTTGTGCGACTCGAGAAACTTGCAGATTGGCCATGCCTTGCTCCAAAGCTCCCTCCCTTTATCCAGATCCTTCTTTATACAAACTGCCTCGTACAATTCCACCGCCAGCTCCGGGATGATATTCGCAGCACCCCACACGCCACCCGGACAACCAGCGGCGAGCCCATAGAATGTAAGTGTATCCCAGCCGTTCAGCGCAGTGATCTGGTCAGAGAGTCCAAAGACCAGCTCTGTGAATGCCGGCGCATCACCAGACGTATCTTTGAGCCACCTGACCCCGACCCTACTCAGACCGGCAATCTCAGAGGGCGACAACTTAAGCCCCGACGCGGAGGGGATATTATAGTACATTATAGGCAGAGTGCTCTTCTCATGAATCTCGGCAAGCAACTCAGTGAGTTGCTGCAGGTTAACGGGGTCATAGAACGGCGGCACTACCATCACCGCCGCCGCGCCGACCTCTTTCGCGTGCACGGCGAGCTCGACTGCTTCGGAAGTCGAGGTTGCGCCTGTCCCTGCGACCACAGGGACGCGGCCGCCAGCGAACCGGACGCAGAGTTCGGTGAGCTGCTTGCGCTCGGAGAGCGAGAGGGTCGTGAATTCGCCGGTGGAGCCGCCGGGGACGAGGCCGTGGATCCCGGCGTCGAGCATGTGCTTGATATGTAATTGTAGTCTGGCTTCATCGATGGCGGTTTTGTCGTCAGTGAAGGGGGTGACGAGGGCGACAAGGATGCCGTTTAGATTGAGGTCGGACATTGTCATATATGGGAAGATAGATCAATGCAGATGAGAGCAATGGATGGATCGCGATCAGTCGTAGAGACAGGAAGGTAGAGTCTTGGTCTTGATGATAGAATAACAGGATAGATAGGATAGGGTAAATTAATCGTCTGGTATACCTAGGTAGATATAAGCTAGGGCTCGACGGAAACGCCTTCCTACCCTGGTGGCTGGCTCCCTACAGAAATACATAGGAACCACTTGCCTTTTTCTGGTTTTATCTAGCTAAATATGAGAGACCACTATGGGCTTTATTTGATTACTCAGTTCCTGTCTGGCTATAAGCTAGACAGCTTTTAAGGTGGGCATGATGGGGTTGCCCTTTTCACCACCTCTTCGTTAAAGTCTTATTCAGCCTCAACTTTCATCGAGACCTATAACTATCTCTATGGTTCGGAATTCTTACATTCTATTCAATATCAGAGTCTTTCTAGACTCGCCCATTGCTTAATGTCTTGCAGCTGGTGATCCAAAATGCGTCCTGCCAACATACACTGGTATAAAGTTGTCCCGCCAAGTCCCTCCAGAGAACTCTCGCCTGGATACAAAAATACATTCACTGACTCATTAGTTGACTCTAGTACCTGACTGCAGTAGCTGAGCACTTGTTGGCGAAGTGTGCCAGGGGGCTTTGAATACCTAGACGGCAATGGTAAGCATCGACTCAATCCCGGACAATCAGGTATGTAACCCGAAATATCACTGTTTTCAGCTGTTCCTCTGAAGGCCAAAGTCAAATAGAAAACTTCCGTGCCACTCTCATCCACAGCTGGCTAGGGATGGTCTTTAGTTCCCATCCCGATTCGTGCGGTTGCACCATGTTAGGCGTCTCATATCCACCGACGGTAGGTATGCAATATCTCAACAGGTTGCGCAAGACTTGTCAATCATGCAGAGCGGGCAAGTGAACGAATCTGTCGGCGATTTCGAGGCAGGGATCAGCTTTAGGCGTTCTGTGAACCTATCAGGAGCCCACCACACGGACATTTTTGTCCTACAATCTCACATCTGCTAGTGGCCTCGAGGAGCCGCGGGTGGTACTGATGACGATCATTCCCCGCACTAGGATAGCCAATATCTTAGTTAAAAACGTAAGGCTCAGAGCGCCAATGATCCTTTCTTTTGCGGGAAGTTGCTCGGTTTCGCATCTGATACCGGGCCCAGGGCTGAGGTACAAAAGGCGAATCGCATCCGTTGTAAACCGTTCATCATCATTCTCACTACTACTACTACTACTACTACTACTACTACTACTACTACTACTACTATTCTTATCACTACCACTGTTCTTCCTAGCTACTACTACTACTAGCTAGCTGATTTCTCTTTCAACAATGACCCAGTCCCTAGTCCACGAGAACGGCGACTCGCCCGTCGCCTCGATCGAGGAGTTCACCACCACCCCCTTCGACTTCATCGTCTGCGGCGGCGGAACAGCTGGGCTGGCCATCGCCGCCCGTCTGAGCGAGATCCCAGATGTCAATGTTGGGATTGTAGAGGCAGGGAAATACCGCATCGGCGACCCGCTCATCGAGACGCCCGCGACGTTCATGCAGATGTTTGAGGACCCAGAGTACGACTGGTGCCTTTTTACCGCGCCGCAGGCAGCGAACAACGGCAAGGTCCATCATATGCCGCGCGGAAAAGTCCTCGGCGGCTCCAGTGCAATTAATTACTTGATGTATGTGCGGGGATCGCTGCAGGACTACGATGACTGGGCCGCGCTTGTCGGTGACGAGGGATGGTCAGCTGCAAACATGAAGGCGTATATGCGCAAACATCAGGCTCGTAAAAGTTTTTCAAATCCAGCCTATAAGATATCCCTAACACTCCCCATCTTAGACCCTAGAACCGGTCAATCCAGAATACAAGTCGGCAGCATCTCCCATCGCCCCCGAGCACCACGGTACGACCGGTCCCATCCGAACGAGCTTCAACGAGTCAAATCTGCCCATCGAAACCGACTTTGTCAAGGCTTGCGCCGAGACGGCGAACCTGCCAAACATGCCCATTGACGCTTGGAGCGGAGACCATATTGGCTTCTACCATACTCTAGGTGCTGTCGCCCGTACAGGTCCGAACCGCGGGAAACGGAGCTACGCCGGGATCGAGTACTACGAAGCGAACAGGTCGCGGCCAAACCTCAAACTTCTTTGCGAGGCGCGTGTCAACAAAGTCATTCTCGACGGCACCAGGGCTACCGGCGTCAGTATAGCGTTCCGAGGTCAGCAGTACACCGTCTCCGCAAGTCGCGAGGTCATCGTCTCTGGCGGGACCATCCAGTCCCCTCAGATCCTCGAGCTATCCGGCATTGGCGACCCAGACGTTCTCGCTGCCGCCGGCGTTCAGTGCCAGGTTGAGAACAGCGCTGTCGGTGCCAATGTACAGGACCATAGTGTCAGCCTGATAAGCTGGCAGATGCAACCCGGTGTGGTGACCAGCGACACACTGGGCCAGGTCCCTGAAGCCGCAGCTGCAGCACTGCGTCAGTACGCAGAATCCCGCACAGGCCCGTTGAGCTCAATCGAGAGCACACAGGGTTTCATCCCCGTCAAGAGTATCCTCTCAGACGCCGAGCTCGCCGAGATCGTGCAGAGTATCCGTGATATCAAGCCGAGTAGTGCCTTCCATGAAACGCAGCTGCAGCAGGTCATCGCCCATCTAGAAAGTGAGACTTCGGCAAACTTGCAGGTTGTCTTCCTTCCATGTAGTATCCATGCGAATGGTATTGAGCACCAGCGTGGCCTGTTTGCGCCGCCGCCAGTAGGAGAGCCGGTTTGTGTCTCGGCCGCGCCGTGTCTACAGTATCCGGTCTCACGGGGGTCTATCCATATTAATAGCAACGGTATGTCCATCCCATATTTCCTTTTCTCACAGCCGCCTGGCTCCCTTGTCCCAGATTTGCTGCCGAACCTTACAATTGCAGACCCCTCGGTCCCGCCCACTATCCAACCAAACTACATCAGCCACTCCGCAGACGTCTCGCTCCTGGCCGCGTTCCTTAGCTGGGTAGACAGAGTTGGACACGCTGCGCCTTTTGCGTCCTCAGTCTCCCGCCGCGTCTTACCCGAATCGTCGCTTGACCTGCAAGACCCCGAACAGGCGAAGCGTGCCGTCCACGACACCGTGATCGGTGAGTACCATATCTGCGGCTCGGTCGCGATGGGTGATGCGCTGGACTCTAGGTTGCGAGTTAAAGGAGTAGAGGGCCTTCGCGTCGTAGATGCGAGCGTATTTCCCAATAATGTGTCTGGTAATATAATGAGTAGTGTTTATGCGGTTGCGGAGAAGGGGGCGGATTTGGTGAAGGAGGATCACGGGCTGCTCTAGTTTGCGGCTTCTGGTGGCTTTAAATTGTGGCTCTGACTGCTCTATATCCTGTGTCTAGTGCTCTTGATCAGATATATAATCCTCCGGTATATATAGTTATGAAAACTCGCCCCTGACATCAGCATCACAGCATATACCTAAACATCGGCGACCGATCTCCCATCTTCGCCATTTCATAGCTATCCCATTGCGATAGATCCATCGCCTCTCTCTTCTTATTGATCCGTTTGTACGAGAAGCGCAGAATAAGCACGGCGAGTAATCCCACAACACAGAAGCCGAGCTCGAGAGCGTGTCCGAGGGTGTACTTTGGTGCATCTTGTGCACGATAGAAGTTTGAAGCCATTGCTGCACTCATTAGTCGGTAATAAACTAGAATAGGATTGTTGGAACGTGCCTCCAGCCAGATTTCCCAGTCCGATATGTATGGCCATCCCGGCAGCGCGCTTGTAGTCGCCTGCCAAATTGACGCTGATCCATGTGACGTTTCCAGGAAAGGCTGGGTAGATTCCTAGTACCAAGCAGACATCAGTCGAAGCTCACAATAAGCGCGATAGAGGGGAGGTAAGCACTTACCAACCACCGCAACAAAGACCCCAAAATACACAACGCCCGGCACGCCGCGGTCCGAGGAGGCAAGGACAATCACAAACCCAATGGCGATCAGACTCATGAAGAACAGTATAAACGGCGAGCGCTTCTTATACCGATCCGATAACCACGCACCGGCGACGGCGACGGCTGCGGCGGTAATATAGATGGGCACGGTGAGCAGCTGCGCTGTGGAGGAGGTATAACCCAGGTCGCGGATGATGGAGGGGAGAAAGAAGGAGATTCCGTAGAGAGGGCAGGTGATACCCCAGTACACTGCAGTCCGCTTTAGCAGTGGCAGAGGGAGAGGAAACGGATTATAAGGGAAGGGGACGTACTGAATAGACCGACGTAGATCTGCCAATCGGTCAAAGCATCAAGGACGTATCTCGGGCGGAACTTCGCCTGTTCTTCGACTACGTCTCCACCTGCTCTTACGGTATCCTGTCCAGGAGTCTGTGTCCGCAGCGCATAGATGACATATTTTCGTTCCTCCTCGGTCAAGAATGTCGCTGTCTCCGGGAAATCGTACATGGCAAACGGTGCGATGACGCCAACGAGGACCGTCAGGATCCCCTCGAGGATGAAGATCCACCGCCATCCGGCGTAGTTGCCCACGCCGTCCATTTTCTAGGAATGCCACACGTCGTAAGCGCATTCCAATCGTCAAACGGAGGGGGAAGGGGAGGGAGGGAGGGAACGTACGGCTATTGCCCAAGCTAGAATTCCCGAGAACGCTCCGGCGACACTGGCGGCGCTGAAGAACATAGCCTGACGGTACTGGGCAAGGTGTCGCGGGTACCAGAGGGTTATGTAGTAGGCGATTCCAGGGTAGAGGCCGGCTTCTACAGCAAGCAAGCAAATCAATGTATTAGCGGCGCTGAAGACGTCTGCGTCGAATGGGATAGGGCTTGCGTACCAGCAACACCGAGGAACAGCCGGGAAATCAACAATCCATGGTAATCTTGTACAATTCCCATTAATGTCTAATGAACGTTTAAGCACTCCCGTCCCGATTCGAATAGTCACTGAACCCTACCATGACAATGCCCCACGCCACCATGAGCAGCGGCAAGAGCCTCGACGGCCTTAACTTCTTCAGCAACAGGTTGCTCGGCAGTTCAAAGGCAACATAAGTAAAAAAGAACACCGTCACTGCATGACCAAACTATCAGCCCAGGTCATTTGGCGGCATCCAACAGTTGCACCCACAGCACCAATTATATTCGGATCCCGACATATGGAGATCATCCAGCATCCCCTCAATCTTCGCATTGCCGATATTCCCGCGGTCTAAGAAGGCAAGAAGGTAAAGCAGAGCGAGCATGGGAATGAGCCGCAGGTCCATCTTGCGCAAGACGCGCTTTTGCATGTCTGGCGGGAACTCGTGATCGAGAGACGTGAGCCCGCCATGGTCATTGCCCTCAAGCGCAATCACGCTAGGCTTTTCGTATTCTAGGTCTGCGTCGGGAATAGCCATGGGTAGCTTGTGAGAATGGTTTTGTAGCTGGAATTACGCTCAGGAGGCTAGCGTTGGCATTCTTAAAGAGAAGACCCCCAACCCCGCATTTTTTTGGCCCTAGAAGACTTCAGACCCTTCCCCAGATAGCGGAATGATACCCCGCAACGCCACCAGAATGCCGGCGAGGGGAAGCTTGCGCGCTCCATAGGGTATGATTGGGCTTATTGGCCGGTTGGATGCTACCCAGATCCACTGAGAAGCATGCAAAGTTTGTGCCACACTTTCGAGACCTCTATTCGTGGCCACGTCCACGTCCCGCTGCACTTGGACCAACAGAATAACGGCCTGATAGAGTTGGATTTGGATTTGTCAACATCGGACCATGTCCGGTGGTAGAGGATTCTGTAGCCGATATTCCAGGCCGAGGCATTAAAGACCAGCACATCATCGCCATATGGCTTGTAGACGGGCTTAGACCTCAAACAGCAGGCGAGACGTTGCTTCATAGTGGGCCCAGTGATTCACCAGTCACTTGAACAGGGACTAGAAGTGCTCTATCCAGTTCCTTCCCGTCTCCGCATTCTGGACAGGTGGTGTGGTTCTTTTAGACGTTTCTACCACCCTTAATAATCAATATCACTTAACTACCGTCAACCTCAGCGACACCAAAGTCAAATAGACCAAGATGGCAACGCTCCACCCAAATGCTGAGCAGCTCATATCGTTGGCGGAGGAGTTCTTCGCCGAGGTCGCCGATCTGTCTGTGCATCTCCTGTCTCTTCCCCTGTCTTTACCTCATCCCGCTACATCCCGTATACCTTGGGCACCCGTACACCCGTACAGCCTGCTAATGCTAATACCTTGCTCTATTGTAGAACTCCCGGTCGCGCCCTCGAGCAATATCTAAATGAACACTACGGCCCCGGGAATAAATACTACGACTCCTTCTGCTCGCTCATTCTGAGCGGTCTTCGCAACAACGAAGGCTGGGTCGCCACCGACGAGCTAGACGGCCCCATATACAGGCGCAGCCGACTCTGCGATCCCAGCGAGCGTACACACTATTTCAGTATTACGACCGTCTACATGCAGAGTCAGGACGAGTATCGGGGGCAGTATCATCTGCATCCGTATGGGGAGATCAATTGCGTGGTGCAGGTCGATCGCACCGCTGAGCTGAAGGGGATGAATGGGTGGCAGGCGGCCGGGTGGACCTCGCCGGCGGCAGGGACGCACCACTATCCCGAAGTGAGAGGAGGCGCACTCGTGGCGCTGTTCTTCTTGCCGGCCGGGAGGATCTCGTATAAGGCGAGTCCCGAGATGGCGCAGCCGCAGTATGCGTAGTCATATATACAGAGACGGGGGATCAGCAACAACAGATGGACAATGCCAAAAAAGGAAGGAATCGTGACTAAGACAACCATGATATTAGAATTTCCAGTAGCCCGCCGACTTATGTACATCCAGGTGGTATCATAAAGAATCGAAAGCAAGGACAGTTGCGCCAGGCACCAGCCATTTTATCGTGTCCGCGTAAATTCATGCCAAAACAATCGAAAAAATCATAACAAACCAGTTCACGAATGCGTGTAGGGCATGAACCATCCCCCCTTTTCCCACTGTCCCGGCTGATAGACAGCGCCATTCCGCGCCCGTTCCTCGTGAATCCCAGCGAGCAGCGTATTCAACCGATCAAAATTAAGAGGCTTCATAATCCACCCATCGAAGCCTATATCCATGTACATGTGAATGTCCTTTTCAAGCAATGAAGCAGAGACGGCAAAAATGGGAATGTGAAGATTCGCGATTTCACTCTGACTCTCATACTGGCGGATACGTTTGGTCGACTCAAGGCCATCGAGAATCGGCATCTGTCCACCGTAAGCAAAAATTACATAAAAAGCACCGAAGGCATTGACCACCTACCTGAATGTCCATCAACACAACATCCCATTGCGTCGCCTCCGCTGAGTATGCATTCGCACACTCCTCCCCATTTAGCGTGTGTCGGACGGTGTGGCCGAGTTTTCCGAGTCGTTTCTCGATAATCTTCGCGTTGATCGGGTCGTCCTCGGCTACCAGAACCCGGAGGGGCTGGCGTTTAGGCGCATTTGGCTCAGAGCTGGGGCCTGACGGCTTTGGGCGTGCCGTTTCGGATTGCTGATGAGAAGTAGATGCTGTCGATTCTTCGGTCTCTTTGGGTCGACTCTGAGATTCGTTTCCACCTGATGCTTGTTCACCAGCGCCATCAGCGAGGGTTGTATCCTCCGGTTGAGATTTTCGAGGGACGTCTGGGCGGGTTAGGCTGCCTTGGCTATTTCGTTTCGAACCAGTGGTGCTGTCAACAAGGATCACATCATCCCCGGTCGAGAACGGGGCCGCGGAGTCCCCAGTGGCGACAGGACGATGTTCCGCGGTTGGACTCTTGGTATCCGAGCCCTCTGGGATAGGAAACTGTAGCGAAATCTGGAACCGACTACCCTTCCCTTCTTCAGATCGCACAGTGAGTTGCCCGTGCATATTGCGCACAATTCGAGCCACCAATGCCAGCCCCAGGCCCAAAACAGTCTTATCCTTGCTAGCCTTAGCCTCTGAAGAGGAATCCTCCCCTTCTTCGCTCCCGCCATAATAATGCGAGTCGTCGTCTCCCGAGACCTGCTCCAGCTCACGGAACAATAGCTCAAGCGTGCTTGATGAGATACCGCGGCCTGTATCAAGGACCGCGATCTTAACCGTCGTCTTGTCGCTATCGCCCTCCCCAGGAGCGTGCCACACCTCGACAGTCACTCCACCGGATGAGGTGTTTTGAACCGCGTTGGAGATGAGGTTGCTGATCGACTGCCGGACACGCCGCTGATCTCCAATCACGGTTTGGGGAATTCCCGGTTGTGACAATACCTTGTAGTTCAAGCCTTTGCGTTTGGCTTCACTTTCAAACATGGCCGTCGCTTCGCTGAAAGTGGTGAGCAAATCAAAGGACTCATCCTTGATGAGGCTCTGTCCCTTCTCGACGTTGGTGAGGTCAAGAAGGTCGTTGATGACATAGATCAGGGACTTGGATGCAGAGTAGGACTTGCTCAGGTGGTCCCTAGTCTCGCCGTCCAGTGCACCTTCAAGCGCGATTTCAAGATAGTTGACAATTGCATTCAAAGGTGTGCGTACTTCGTGCGCAGAATTTGCCAGGAGCAGTTTGGTAAGGCTGGAGCTCTCCAAAGCGGCTTCCTGCTGCCGCCAGACTTTGATGAACTTGCCATACACCAGGCAGAGCACGGCAGCTGTGTCGACCTCAGACTCAGTCCAATCGCGGCACCGGTCCAGGACAGTTTCCCGCCATGTCTGGAAGCTCTTTCGGGGCTGGAGGTGGCCTTCGGAAAACTTGGCCTCGTTAGGATTGCCGCCCCATTTGACTTCGGTCAATTGACCGCGACGGAAGAAAACAATGAAGTCCAAACCGTCGGTCGAGAGGGGCACATAAAGCAAACCTGAAATGTCCTTGAACCCGGGAGGATAATTGAGGTCCTGGAAATCCTTGACGATATGGTTTGACGTCAGCACCGAGTTGTATTTCCGGGCCTTCAGGTACTCTAGCAAGGCCAACATCTCCTGAGACTGGTGCGACTTTGCCAAAATTTTTACCTCGCCGCGGATGCACAGCGCGCCGTAGTCAGCATCTACCAGACGAAGCAAATCGGTTGATGAGGCAACAATGTATCCGGAGGGGTTTTCGTCGGTTGGAACTGTGTTGATAAGCTTGCGAGCCTGCAGGCGAGAAGCGTAAGATAAGCGTTCGATGTTTCGAGAGACGGTGTCACCGATCAGACGACACATCTTCCGAATGGGAAATGACACTCGCATCCCTCTGGGTCCATACGAATGGCAGGAAATAAGGCCCCAAAGATCGTTCATATTGTTAATACTGATAGACATGGATGATCGAACTTGCATGTTAGCAAGGTATTTGATGTGGATAGGCGACATAGCACGGAGATAGGCGTGCGTCATGTCCAAGGGTGTTTCGAGATCCTCAAGAGCTCGACAGACCAGCCGTGCCGTGACATGGTCCCGGTCGTAAAGTAGACGGACCTTGTTTATTCGATACAGATCTCGCGCTTGTTTAGGAATGTCGGCGGCCGGAAAATGCAAGCCCTTGAACAGATCTATGCTCATCGTCGGGTCGACTAATTCCGAAACAACTTTGCCGTTGAATTCCGAATCGAATTGGTATACCAGGATGCGGTGGAAGCCAGTGAGCTCCTTCACTATTCCAGAAGTTGTATCCAACAACGCCTCCATGTTGTCGGCACGGGCCAGCTGCTCTTGAATCTGAGTGACGATGCTAAAGACCTCCATTGCGGCTGCTTCACCTTTCCGGCGACGCGCGCGACGCAGGACACGGAGTGGCTGATTTATAGTGATCGTACTCCCCGCCATCTGCTCAATTGTCGGAACCACATCGAGGGTGTTCGTGGGAACGGCAGGCGAAATATGGCCCGAGGCTGTCAGGGGATTGGCATGATCGTCCTCCAACTCAAACTCGCAAATGACCAGGCCGTTGAGTGCAGGACTAGTGTGTATAGCGCACCAGACACGGGTCGAACTGCCATTTGGCTGATTTACTGTGAGTATAAACACCTCCGGGCCATCCACCGAGGGATCGTAACCTTCCTCCTTCACGAAGTCGACGTGGTCGAGAAAACTATCGGCCTGACCTTCTGGGAAGATATCGCATAAGGTCGGAAGGGAAAAGAGATCGTTCGGAGAGTAGCCTAGGATGTCCTGGGAATTCTCGCTGACAATGCGAACCACCATCTGCTCGCCCGGCTCTTCCCGTACAGCTACCAGAGCACCGAAACTTTGAATGGCGCCGGGTATATGAATCGGCTCGTCTTCGCAGGCTTTGAAAGAGTCAACAGTTCTCCCAGTGATCACGGCATGACCGTCGTCGGTCACCACATGTCGGAATCGAGTGGTCATGAGCTCGTACGGTTCCTGCGCCTGAGAGTGCGAATCCTCCGAGGAGGGAGTGAATACTGTGTTGCCATCACCCCTCCGTGGCCCTATAGTGTTGGAGGGCGGCCTCGCGGACGATGAGTCCGACATGCGCTGCGAAGATGGCGCCTCTGAGCTCTCCGATGTCAACCCCGTCCCACCGCTGTAGTCCGTCGAGTTTGCCCTGCTATCCGACCGCAGACGGGTCCATGTGTGATCGTCGATGATTGAAAACTGACGGGCGCCGCTGGTTGGAGAGAGCGGACTCTTCGATTTGTTGGAAGACGGTTCGGAGGTCGTGGGAGGTTCAAGCGAAACTAGCGATCGAATGGGATAGACCCGGTCATAGGCACCGAAGGATGGTGCCTCCTGGGGGGCAGTGTAGCCAGCGCCCGCGTCTGTTGATGGTGTTGAGGGATCGCGGCCGGGTGTCTCCCCGGCGGATCCCTTCCCCGGGGAGAGGGAACGAGAGGGGTGCTCGGACATGCTCGACAAGGAAGAGCAAGGGGCGCTCAAACAAGATGGTGCATTAGGTTCCACGATCTGAGGGCAGCGGCATCAAATCCCGGAGAGGTGTGAAGGGAGGAAGGAGCAAGGCCAAAGTGCGGGCGCGGGCGAGCTCAAGGGTCACTGCGGGGCTCGTGGCGGGCGGGAGTAACAAATTTCAACCAAATCAAGCCGCACAGGGTATAGGCGAGATCGAAGGAATTCAGCAGAGAGATGAGTTGGCATTTCTGGGCTCCTAAGGCGACAGAGAGTCCAGGCAGTCGTGCTAGCCGTGAGTAGTACGTAGGTAGTGAACGGAGACACAGAGGGGCGCTGGCTCGACCTGCCAACTGCCTTGAACGAGGCAGTCACGGGACCGCTAGACCCAGCTTACCAATCAGCGAGCCTGCTGAAGGCGGTTCCAAGGCACCGCCGGCCCACCGACAATGGCTGTCAGCAAACTCCAAGATGGAGACAGCCGATCCAGCTTGATCGCGATCCAGAAATCAATCCCTCGGATTCGTGCATCGAAAATCGAGATACCGAGGATATGGAGCTTGGGACAGTCTATGTCTGGAGTCAAGAGTCGAGAATCATCGCTCGCAGCCTTATTCAGAGTCGAGACTTCGAGACTGTCAACGTCATTCCTGGTACTCTAAAGAATGCTCATTAAATTAGTAAGCCTGGCAGGACTTTCAGATCACATGATTCAACGCAGTTTTCAGAGTACGCGGGTTTGGCGATTCCTCGCTTAAAAGGTACCACGACTTGGCTGGCTGGGCTGGCATGGTCAGGGCTCACAGTGGCAGTATTTTACGTTGTTACTGCGGAGTAGTACTCTGCCACTATGGAGAGCATGGAGAGCACGGGCCGGCTTGCCAAAACGACTGGGGACACGGGGCCAATTGACACGTGATAGGAAATTGAAACCACCAAGATATCATTGGGCGGACGCTGGAGAGAGACGGAGAGCAGACTTCGCGACCCTTAACGTAGTTACGTGATGATTTGATTTGATTTTATTGTTTAACGTCACTCGGCGGATTACGGGGCCCACGTGATCTGCGGCCTCCCAGGGGGCATCTGGACGTGCTGTCTAAACAGAACTCCCTAAAACTAGCTAGATACAGGTTTGATGCAGCAACTATGGACAATATATGTTGGAAATGAGCGGAAGAAGCATCCGGCGCTACCCTGGCCAGGTCTTCGAGGGCAGATGCCCGTTTTGACTACCTATAGATTGGGGGAGGGGCCGTACGCTTTATCCAGGTAGATGTGTGGACTGTCGCACTATCAAGCGCTCCGGCGGGCCCAGTTCGGTTATATATCCTTGAAGAAGGATGATTCTTGCACGATGCGGCTGAATTCTTCAGCCCCGGCAGCTGTACTTAAGAGCCAGTCTATTGTTTAGTAAGGAGAGGCCTCCGATTGACATCCACAATAGTCACGTGATAGTGACGAGAAGTGTGCCCCTAAGAGAAGATAAACATCGCACGCCAGGCCCTAAAATTGGTCATACCGCCGCAGTATTACGATAAGTGCTGTTGAAGCGTAGAAATTCCAGCCGGAGTATTGCGCCTTCGGCTTGCGTTGTCGAATATGAGTCATTGATTATGGGTACTTGCAGTCTGGCTTTAATATTACTCGAATGATAATGCACTTATTTCTATAAGATGACACCATGCAGTATGTCAAGCTGTCGCGCTTGCCCCTTTAAGGTGCCCGACATCAATGAGTCGGCTTGACCTGGCATTGTGATTGTTTCACGCGGCTGTCGCATCAAAAGATATATATCTCCCGTATTCCAGCCCTAAGGCACCTAAATTCGCTTCCAACATTTTCCCCAACACCACTCTGGCCCAGGAGGAAGTCGAGGCCGATATATTGAGAAACGTGAAATGTACGAGGTAAGACCGATGATATGAGGCATGACTCTGGTTACACAATCCCTGATGAACCCTACCTTTCACTCGCCGAAACGAAGCACCGGTATTGCTTAAGGCCGGTGTGTATGTGTACCTCAAGGCTTCTGAGCGGCTCTTACTACCCGAGATATATACTTGTTTAACATTCCTCGGTGGGAGTCGAGCTAATTCTGGGTTTCCTGGTTGATTAGATATACATTGCTGCAACAACAACCAAGGGTGCTTGAGCTGCCACGCTGCGTGACCTTCGTGGACTTGGCTGACTGGTGGACCCAAATTGACTCGAAAACCCTCGTCTTAGACCAGGGAATAGGAGTCAGTACTAACTGGTGTATGTCCTCAAAGCTACCTGCTGATAAGTATCGGAGAAGCCGACCTTGAATGGATCGTAATGTATCAGCAAAGCTCGCAATAAGACTAGCTCTAAATTTAGCAGACAAATAAATATGTGAGTCCGCTACTCGGCTATCTATATCCTCCGCGCTCAGCCGCACTGGCGGGTTTCTCGAGCCGATATTGGCTATCCGTATAGGTACATGCACCACCACCCTACCTCGAAACCGCATCCCCGCAATCCCCGTCGAAAATATCCGCACTATGAAGAGGGGATAACCGCGGTGAGTACTGCTCGATTAATAGAGCGAATCAGAAATGCCTGTTTGTGGTTAATACTGACAAATGGTGACCGTCCGCCGGTAGCCGAGCTCTGACGTATTCGAGTATGCCGAGAGTAGCCGCGCCTGCCCTGTCTCGAAGTACTTAATCGCTCTCCTCCAATGCTGACCAGAGGAAGGAGGGGAAAAGAGTACCTTTGAGATCGGTTTGTGACTGAAACAGTACGATAATCATGTTGCAGTTACTATTACCTAGATCCTGGCCAGCTGCGCTGCTGGCTGCTGGCATCATCTTGGTATATACTCCAGTTTATACTACCCCATGACAACTCGAGGAATATGCCGCTGAGTCGAACATACAGTCTTTCGTTTGGATCGCATATTACAAATTTATCCACCCGCTATCGAGGGTCCCTGGACCGTTTCTCGCCTCGGTCACGCCTCTCGTCCAGCTCTACCACGGCCTGAAAGGTGACCGACATCTATGGATCTACGAGCTGCACCAGCGCTACGGCGACCATGTCCGTCTGGCCCCGAACTTCGTCTCCATTAACAATGTGGAAGGTCTCCACAAGATCTACGGTCATGGAAACAAGTTCCGCAAGGCGGACTTCTACAACGGCTTCCTGGCTATCCCGGGCGTCTACAACACGCACAATGCCATTGATAAAGTTGTCCATGGCAGGAAGCGGCGAGTGCTGAGCCAGGCGTTCTCGGACACTGCACTCAAGGGGATGGAGGATGTTATGCTCCTTCATGTTCGTCAACTGTGCTCGATTCTAGGTCGAGAGCGGCCCAGTTCGCAGTCGGGGGACAAGGATGGAGCTACTTTTAACATGGCCAACTGGTTCGGATACTTGACGTATGATGTTATGGGTGAGCTGTGCTTTGGAAAGAGTTTTGATATGCTTATCGACGGGGCGAAAAGAAAGATGATTCATCTGGTAGATCGTGCTGCGTATAGGCACTATGTCGTATGTTCTGCCCTCCCTTTGACGGAGTATCACTAACAAAACCAGTGCGGTCTTTGGATGCCTCTGCACCGGTGGCATCTCGATCAAATTTTCATCCGCCGTTTGACGAAGGACCGATGGAACTTCATCATGGAGTCTCGCCAGGAAGCCAACATCCGGGCCAGGGAGAGGACTTCGCTGGGGCAAGACGCAAAGAAGGATTTCTTCTACTACCTGCTTAATGCCCGCGATCCCGAGACCGGAAAAGGTCTCGCTACTCAGGAACTCTGGGGTGAAGCGAACGTTCTGATGATTGCCGGCAGTGATACCACCTCCACTAGTCTCTCTGCTGCCATCTTCTACCTGGTCCGGAACCCGCACGCTTTAGAGAAACTGAAGAATGAAGTCCGGTCTCATTTTAGCGACGTGGAGGAGATCGTGACCGGATCTGAGCTCAATCAGCTGACATACTTGAAGGCCTGCATTGACGAGGCTATGCGTCTCGCACCCGCAGTCCCAGGATCCATTCCACGCGAAGCATCGGACCCGGTTGTCACCGTGAATGGCCTCGTCCTCCCAGAAGGGACTGGCTGTGGTACTCCTCCGTACTGCATCCACAGACGTCCGGACTATTACCGTGAGCCGCTGAGCTACTTGCCCGACCGCTGGATCGAAGGCTCTACCTGCAAGACCGCTGATGCAGCCTGGACCGTGACCCGAGAGGAGGTGGAATTGGCTAGGAAAGCGTTCTGCCCATTCAGCATCGGCCCTCGCGGGTGTATTGGGAAGAGCATGGCGTTGATGGAGATGCGAGTCACCCTAGCCAGGCTTATGTACCTGTTCGACTTTGAACTGGCAGACGCTACCGGGGAGGATGAGAATGGGCATTTCAAAATGGTAGATCATTTTGTTGTTTCCAAGACTGGGCCTAATGTGATTGTAAGAAGAAAGCAGGCCTGATATAAAGAAGGCAGGCTTGATATTGTTACTTATGTTCATATGTTGTATATGATGAATGCAATTTTTCAGCGAATCTTCGGTTGTTTTCCTAACCCTAATATATATGAAGCCGCGCCAGCCTTTGACGACTGTCATGCATGCCAACTTTGCTACTCGTCAAACTTAATAAAGGTGTAACCACAGGATTATCATCACTCGGTCAATCTAAGGCACATGTATGTGATTGGCACTGAGATCCTAGTATTTCGTCCAAGGCCGAGCATGCTCAAAACTCAAAACAACCTTAACCACCATCAAAGACTTGCTGCCCTTAAGCTTTAGTCACATTGACCAACAAGCGTAATTCAGTCGCAGCTACGTCTGCATCAGATGTCCCCGGCGTATTGCCTACCTAGTGACGATGCTACTAAAAGCGGTACTAGCACCGGCGCCTAGTGCGAGCGAGCTGAGGAAGCAGAAGCTAGCTGCCAAGTTAATGGCCGAAACAAACTGGCCTGTCTGTTCCGAGCATTAGCAAGGCCAAATGGGACCAGCAGCGCGGCTCCAGGTCCACATTCTACCGGCTCTTTGGCTAGTGAACCCGGCCGGAATGTCGTGAATACGGGGAAAAGAAAAAAGCCTCAGGAGCCAGTCGAGCTTCCGCAGGAAATTGATCAATGTCATTGGCGCGAGGCATGAGGGCGCGTAGGTATTACCTGTGGCGTCTCATTATGGAAGCCTGGCCGGAGAAAGGTCGTGCAGGTTGTCCACCCTTTCCCGTATGCTCACGACCGGTACGCCCCTGGGACGCCCCTGGGACGCCATATCCGGAAGCGGAAGCCGGGAGAGCTTTTGCGGCCAGAAATGGCGAAGAGGTGGAGGGGATCGAGAAGACTGGCGGTGATGATAATTATGGGGTTCCATGATGAGATACTAATAGATCAGAAGGGCCCAAAAGCTCACGCTCCCATATGTTAGCTCGACCAAAGTATCCTTTAAGCGGGCTTTGCCTCTAGCTAGAAATGAAGAATATCTTAGTTGAGTGGAATCGCATCTTAGAGTCAAGTCTCGAGGCTGTTCAGTATTCACTTGCAGACAGAGTCCCGTTCAGTGCTTACGAGGTCATCACTGCGGCTGCAGGCTTCAAGTGCCGACCGATTCTAAATTTCTGGCAGGACCAGCTGACAAGCTCGCGGACGGAGACTGAGGGGAAGACAAGAGATATTCTTCCTCGATTCCGAGCGCGAAATGGGGCAATGCCTGCATCTGTCTCTCCGAAGCGTCCGGCCCCAAGAGCTGAAGATTCTGACCCCAAGCCTCAGCCTATTGCCTCAGACACAGCCAAACAGCTGCTTACGTGGGCTTGAAAAGGGATTTTGGGACTTGCATGAGTATTGGATTGTAGATGATAGTTGCAGACTAGACAGAAATGAAAAGAGAATTCAATGTCATCTTCCCATATTTCTCATTGACGGCTCACACACTAAAGTAAGCAAATCGTGCTAGTAGAACTGCGCCAATGTATCCTGAAAGGCCTGATCAACCGCCTCAGCCAGGTCATTCTGAAAGTATCCCGGATAAATCTTGTCCCTGAGCGCAACTTCGAACCTGTTCTTCTCGTTGTAAAGGTTGCTAATCATTCCTTGCGCAACGTATCCAACGCCTGCGTCTCTGAAGACTTGTGCCTGCTCATATACCAGTTAGCCCATCATATACGTGGGAGACGAAACACAAAGGCGAGATGTGCGAACCTTCTCCCGTCCGGCCGCGAGGGTTGCAAGTAACCGCGGATGAACCTCGTTGTATGCGTCCAGCGCGCGCTGGCTATCCTCTGGAGAAAGGGAATCTAGTGCCGTAAGGGACTGACGCGCTGTTGTTGCGGCGGTGTGTGCGCTGTAGAGGCTGTTTGCAACGGGGAGAGCGAGCAAAACACCGCCGTTGTAGCCGTTGATGGACCGCTGCGCGCTGTCGATACGGTTGTTCAGCTGCTGGAACTGAGCGAGAGCGTTATCTACGGGTGATTGCGAGATAACGAGAGAGGGGAGGAGGGTAAGGAGGGTTAGGATGGCATTAAAGACCTTCATGGTGAATTGTGTCTTGTATTGAATGATAATAGAGAGGTTATGCTGTGAGAAAAAAGGCGATTTAGCGGATCTCTCAAGTTGGTTCAACCCAAGCGGAACTTCAGGCCAAGGGCTTTATAGTGCCTGGCCCTATCAGCTCTTATTCTGAGTCTCACGAGGCTTTCTCTCTTATGCTGAAGCTATATCCGTCGGTCCCTGTGATTTGACACCCGGCGCATCAGCAGACATAGAATAAGGAGCCCGGGACCATCAGCAAAGGTAGACTAAACCTGCAAAGCCCAGCAGTCAATGGCTCATCCTCGAGTTCGTCTACACTCGCATTTCTGACCAGTCGAAGGCTGCCGCTGCGAAGCCTCACGTAGGCCTCGCCAATTGTTGCAACTCGAAGCAAACACGAGAGCACCAATGACATTGTCCTGTGCTGCGTGATTCGCGGTGCTGCAATGCATGTTGATGCGAGCACGGCACAAAGTTCCTGCCACTCCATATAGTCGAGCTGCAGGGTGAACGAACTCGTCACAGCAGCAGCAGTAGGAGGATTCAGGTGGCTAGCTGAGCACAGACTACAGTTCCCTGTAACACAGAGCTTGCTGTACCCCGCACAGGAAGTGTTTGGCCCTGTACAGAGACTAGGCTGCCTCGCATCTTCAATATAGGCCTTCGTCAATAAGAGTTCTCAGGGGCGTAGATCTTCCTATCTATCCGCAACGATCACTTGAAAGAGACAGCCGTATAGCTTCCAGAATGGTAACATTCGTATCAGGCCATTCTCCTGCGTCTGATTCCCAGGCATCAGATGGCGAACCCGTCCTTCATCAGCGCGTCTACCCAGATAGCGAAGGCCACGACCAGAACGGGGCTGAAGCTGGCAGTGGTGGTGCTGACACCGGTGGAAACACCATGTCCTCCAACTCTGTCGAAGGATGCCATCCAATTGCCATTGTAGGCATGGCGCTCCGGCTTCCCGGAGGAGTCAAGTCCCCCGATGAACTCTGGAAATTCCTAATCGAAAAACGAAACGGTGTTTGTGAGGTTCCCGGAACCCGCTATACCGTTGATTCCTTTTACAGTGAGACCATGGCCCGTTGTGTGAAAACGCGCCATGGGTACTACCTGCAAGACGACCCAGCCTGTTTCGACGCGGGCTTCTTCTCTATCAACTCGCACGAAGCAGGTAGAATGGATCCGCAGCAACGCCAGCTCCTTGAGGTAGTTTGGGAGTGCTTGGAGAGCGCTGGAGAGACGAATTGGCGCGGGAAAAACATAGGCTGCTATGTTGGTGTGTATGGCGAAGACTGGCTGGACCTGGCGAGCAAGGACCCGCAGCATACAGACCGATATCATATCCTTGGAACGGGGCAGTTTGCCTTGTCGAACCGGCTTTCCTATGAATATGACTTTCAGGGGCCTAGGTTAGCACCTCCCCCTAATTCGAACTACACTGACGAATCAGCATGACCCTCCAAACCGGCTGCTCAGCGTCCTTGGTAGGTCTCCACGAGGCGTGCCAAGCGCTCTACTCACGAGACTGCTACTCTGCCATTGTCGCGGGGACGAATCTGATGTTTGCACCGACAATGACGGCTACCATGTCTGATAACACTGTCATGTCTCCAACTGGAACTTGCCGCACGTTCGACGAGGCGGCGGATGGGTATGGGCGCGGCGAGGGCATTAACGCCCTATACGTGAAAAGACTCGAAGATGCCATTCGAGATAATGACCCTATCCGTGCAGTAATCCGAGCAACGTCAACCAACTGCGACGGTCACACCCCCAGCATCACGACGCCCGGGTCCCATTCCCAGGAAGCGCTTGTAAGATGGGCTTATAAGAAGGCCGGTATTTCGGATATCACCCAGACAGGGTTCTTCGAGTGCCACGGAACCGGAACAGTAGCCGGGGACACGGCGGAAGCGTCAGTTGTCGCGAAACTGTTTGAAGGAAAAGGAATAATCATGGGAGCTGTATGTCTGTAGCGCGCGTCTATGATGCAGGCTAATGAGTCAGGTGAAACCGAATGTCGGCCACGGAGAAGGAGCATCGGGAATCAGCAGCGTCATCAAAGGCGTTCTCGCGCTGGAGCACAACACTATCCCCCCAAACATCTTTTTCAAAACGCCAAACCCAAGAATCCCATTCGAAGAAGGAAAGCTCCATGTCCCGGTGGAGGTCATGCCATGGCCAAAAGACCGGCATGAGCGGGTGAGCGTGAACTGTTTTGGCGTTGGAGGTGCGAACGCACACGCCATTCTTGACTCGATATCTTCATTCTGCGGTGACAATTTCCGTCCTTTTAGTGGAAACTGCGAAGATGACGGAGTGCACCTCTTGGTCGTCTCGGCAAGGAGCGCAGATAGTTTGAAACAGCGCATTCGAGCTGTAACGGACTATGCCAATAACAACTTGTCCAAGCTCCGGGATCTTGCCTATACACTTGGCGAAAGGCGCGAGCATCTATCTCACCGGGCGTGTACAGTAGCTAAACCGAATGAGCTGCTAGACGAGTCAAACTTCCAGACTGGCCGTGACAAAACTCCGGAGGTGACCTTTGTCTTTACCGGGCAAGGCGCTCAGTGGGCGGGCATGGGCAAAGATTTGCTGAACGCGTTCCCGACCGCGCGAAAAGACATTCAGCGTCTTGAAGAGGCTCTGAGCAGTCTCGCAGATGGCCCGTCCTGGTCGATTGAAGGTAAGACGCCATGATCTGTTAGGTCAAAGCTAACGAGAACAGAGGAGCTGTCACGGACGGAAAAGAGCAGAATAAACGAAGCCGAACTCTCGCAGCCGCTCTGCACGGCGCTCCAAATCGTACTCATCAATATCCTTTCTGCATGGGGAATAACTCCTTCATCTGTGGTCGGCCATTCGAGCGGCGAAATTGCCGCTGCATACGCATCTGGGGCTATCTCCGCGAGATCGGCTATCATCATTGCGTACTATAGGGGAAAACTCGCGAAGCAGCTTGAAGGAAAAGGCGCCATGGCAGCCGTAGGTCTGTCAAAAATCCTTGTCGCGCCGTATCTTGAGGAAGGCGTAGTCATTGCATGCGAGAACAGTCCACAAAGTGTCACGTTGTCTGGGGGCAGTGCTGCGGTTGATAGAGTGGTGGAGGCAATTAAGCGGGAACATCCAGACATTCTCTGCAGAAGGCTGCGAGTGTCTACAGCCTACCACTCCAGTATGTTTATGCTCCATAGGAAGACAAAGCTAACAAACCAGATCATATGTGCAAGATAGGAGCACAGTACGCGTCATGCATTGAAGGAGCCATCGAGCACAAGGATAAGATGCTCCCGCTTTTTTCCAGCGTCACAACCGGTATGATCACAGAGCCGACAGCATTGGATGCTGCATACTGGCGTCGGAATCTGGAATCGCCTGTTTTGTTCTCTCCTGCGGTACGCAGTATACTCACGAAATCGGGGTGCCGGACTTTTATAGAGATTGGACCCCATTCTGCGCTGTCTGGGCCCCTGCAGCAGATCTTCCGTGCGGTAGAAACAAAACCAGAGCTCTCGTATATCCCGACTCTGAATAGAAATGAGCCTGATAGTCACACTCAGTTACTAGTAACTGCAGGGCTCGCGCACGCTGGCGGGATTGCTGTCAATCTCAATATCATCAATGGCCCCGGCAGCACTATATCAAATTTACCTCCCTATCCCTGGCAACATAACACCCGTTACTGGCACGACAGCCGACTAACGCGCGAGTGGCGATTCCGAGCTCATCTACACCATGAGCTCCTTGGCGCACGCAGCGTCGAGTCTTCAGAGCTCGAGCCCGCGTGGAGAAATCTGCTTCGTCTGGAGGACGTTCCGTGGGTCAGCGAGCACGCTTTGCAGGGAAATGTTATATTCCCGGCTGCTGGATATATCTCAATGGCTGGCGAGGCAGTATGCCAGTTAAATCCTGAAGCGAGTGACTTCTCCATCAAAAATATGCTGATCAAGAACCCGCTCTTGATGAAAGAGTCAGCCGAGTACGAAATCATCACGACGCTCAAGCCAGTCAAGATCACCGACCTTATTGAGTCAGACTGGTACTCGTTCACTATCGTCTCGTTCGACGGTACTTCCTGGACGAAACACTGCCATGGCCAGGTGCGCGCGGGATCCGACTACCCTCCAAAAGGACGCAAGATCAAACAATACGCTCGCGTCCTTGACGTAGGCACCTGCTACCGCTTCGTCGAGAGACTCGGGTTTGCCTACGGCCCTCTCTTTCGACGGTTCACATGCATCTCTGCAGATCCCAATGATCGAAAAGCCTCAGCTAAGCTGCGCGACCTAGGACGAACCCGGTATCCGCTTCACCCCGCCATTATGGACCACCTGCTCCAAGCCTTCCCAATGGCCATAGCTCAGGGGCTATCCCGACGCTTCCAGATCATTGTCCCTGCGGCAATTGGACATATCTATGTGCGACGGGCCGACATCCCAGAAAGCGAAATGTCGCTGGAAGCATTGATGGCTGAGACCGGCTTCGGGACATGGACGGGTCATGGTATTATGATGGCTGGCGACGGGGACGATGCTGTGCCTGTCCTGTCGATGACGGATGTTGCCGGGTTCCCTGCGTCTGGGACGGGCGACACTGCTTCCATACCGCTGGGGTCACAGATTCGGTGGGCTCCGGATATTGATTTCGTAGAGCCGTCTACCTTGCTGCCACCTGCTGAGCCGGGTGATGAGTATGTAAGCATGATGTGGGCGTGTGAGGCTTTGAGTATCTTGTATATCCTCGAAACGGCGAGGAAGCTGGAGAGTGTCACCGATGACCCGGAACTCCCTCATCTCAAGGATTGGAAGGCATGGATTACCTCGACGGCTAATAGATTCGGCCAGCAGACGGATGGATCTGCTTTAAATACAAGAGCCTACAATTGGGCCCATCTGAGCTCGCATGAACGCCAGAGCCTCATGAAGGTTCTGTCCTCAGAGGTCCAACACGTAAATGAAAATCAAAGTGGTGAAGTTCCAGCCCCGTTGTCATGTCTCCGTTACATTTACGACAACGTTGAGAGTCTTTTAACCTCAAAGACCCTGTCCGAGGAAATTCGAAGCCACATCGAGCAGTATGGCGCATACCTGCATTCCCAGAAGGAACGGAGCTGGGACCACTTTTTGACTTTATTGGGCCATTCAAACCCGGCGATGCGCATCATCGAGATAGGAGGCGGTGCTGGAAGTGTCACAAGGAGTCTCCTGAAGCACTTGAAGTCGCCGGAAACTGTGAGGCTATACTCAGCGTATACGTTTACAGATGCATCCGCGGATAATGTTGAAGCTGCGAGAAAGGCGTTTGCGGAGGACGAAATTGACTTCAAACTGCTTGCCATCGAGAAGGATCCAGGAGAGCAGGGTTTTGAGAAACATAGTTTTGATTTTATTATTGCGTCTAATGTCGGTAGTTGCTGCCCCCTCGCCCGATCTTCAGGTAATGACGTGACCAAACTGATAATCAGCAGGTTCTCAGAGGCAGACGGGCCGAGCTGGAGACATCGCTCAGGAATATTCGGGAGTTGCTGGCGCCGCGTGGTAGATTAATGCTCAACGAGCTGGATCGAGGTAAGTTGGGACCTTCAATTGCCTGCACCACTGGCGCTGATATGGTCAGGACATCTTCCTACAACCTTCGTCATGGTAGGTCCAAGCATCGTGAATATTAGTCCCTCACTCACCAAACCAGGGGCTCCTGCCAGTTTGGAACACGAATGAAGACGCGAACCCAGTACATTTAACGAGAGAAGAGATCGATGCAGCCCTTCGCTCTACCGGATTCTCTGGAATTGAAGCCATACGCAGGGATATAGAACCACCAGACAGCGTATCACTTAGTATCTTGTCGAGTCTTAACGCAGAGATCCCAAAAAAAGCCATAGCGTTATTAGTAAAGGCTGCTATCACATATCCCGAGGCCTGGGTTGAGCTGTTAAAGGGGACGCTGGAACAGCAAGGATACGAAGTATGCATCGGCGATCTGCAGGCTGGTCTTCCAGCTGAAGGGGAGTATTTGATCATCTCTCTCCTTGATATGGATGGTCCATACCTCCATGACTTGTCTGAAGCTGGATTTACTGCCCTGCAAGGCCTCTTGACAGATATCAAGCAACCAATTCTGTGGGCTACGGGGATGTCGCAGTTCCGGTGCGAAAACCCACGCTACGGATTGGTTTTCGGGTTTGCACGTACGATGAGACACGAGAAAGACGCTGACTTCAGCATCTTTGAAGCCGATATTTTCGATGACAAGTCAGTGAAATCACTTGTGTCTGTGGTCGAAAAGATTCTGTGGTCCAGGGCAAATGCAGAAGCAGACCCGGAGTATGAATTCGCCCTATACCAGGGCACGATCTACGTCGGCCGTTGTCACTGGGTCTGCCTGGCAGATCATACGGATAGTAACTCCTCAATGAACCTCCCTCGGCGACTAGATATCGAATCACTAGGTTCAATTGATACACTTCGCTGGACACCGTTCGAGAACCCGCCGTTGGAGGAAGGCCAGGTCGAAATTGAGATGAAGTATATCGGCTTGAATTTCCGGGTTCGCCACCTGCACTTTCGTGTAAGTACATTATTAACGGATGATATGATAGGACATCCTCGTATCGCTTGGCCTCTTCGGCGAACCCAATGAGTTCGGTCTTGAAGGAAGCGGGATCGTTCGAAGGGTAGCACCGGGTGCAATACGAGACCTGAAGCCCGGCGATAGAGTCGCCCTCCTGACGACGGGGACTTTTCGAACGCGCTTCGTCGTGCACTCGCGGTATTGCCTTCGGATTCCCGATCACATCTCGCTTGAGGATGCGGCTACGATGCCGTCGGTTTACATCACGGCTGCGTACTGCCTGATTCATCTTGCGCGGTTGCAAAAGGGCGAGGTATGGCTGCCTGCGTGTGAATTTGGAGGGATCTTCTGAAACTAACTTTCTCAGTCCGTACTAATTCATTCAGCTTGCGGAGGCGTCGGTCTTGCGGCGATCCGCGTCTGTGAGTATGTTGGGGCAAAGGTATGACTCCGTTTCCATGAACCGGCAAAGCAGCTAATAGCGCAGATCTACGCCACGGTGGGCAGCGACGAGAAAGTCCAGTATCTCATCGATCGCTTCGGCATACCAAGGAGCCGCATCTTCAACTCCCGGACCCCAGACTTCCTCCACGACGTGGTGCGCGAGACAAACGGTCGCGGCGTGGACGTCGTGCTGAATTCACTGACCGGTGCTCTTCTCCACGCATCCTGGGACTGTCTCGCTTCGTTTGGTCGAATGATTGAGCTGGGCAAGCGGGACTTCCTAAGTAACGGGCAGCTCAATATGGGGCCTTTTATCAAGAATCGCTCATATATGGGATTCGATCTGACGCAGTTTGGAAAGGAAGCTTATCATACCTATGAGTCGTATGTACAGTCCAATCAGATTTTCGAGCTTCCTTCTAACAGTTTCAACGAACAGAATGCACACGCAGTTCGAGACACTCACAGCAGAGAACGAGCTTGTTCCCATTCGCCCGGTGAGAGTGTACGAGGCTGCAGATGTTGTAGATGCCTTCCGGTACATGCAACAGGGCGTCCATATGGGTAAGATTCTGATTAAAGTGCCCGAAGACCCCTCTAGTCTCTCTGTCTCGCCAGGGAATTCGCCATTCTCTTTTCGTCCAGACGCCTCGTACCTGCTTGTTGGCGGGCTGGGCGGACTGGGCCGCTCAGTATCGACATGGATGGTGGAAAAGGGCGCTCGGCATCTGGTGTACTTGTCACGTTCCGCTGGACTCTCTGAAAAGGATCAGGCTTTTGTCCGCGAGCTCGAAGCGCAGGGGTGCCAGGCAATCTGTGTTCCCGGTGATGTGTCGGTCATTGCAGACGTGGAAGCTGCAGTATCTAAGTGTTCGCAACCTCTTGCTGGCGTGATGCAGATGGCAGGGTTTCTCCAGGTACTACCCTGAACTGGTCCATATCAATGGCTCTGAGACTAATGAGTTCAGGACGCCATGCTCGACAAAATGAAATATTCAGAATGGGAGTCCTGTGTTGCTTCAAAGGTCCAGGGAACTTGGAACCTCCATGAGGCAACCTCTTCGAGCGCCCTCGACTTCTTCATTGTCGTCGGGTCGGTTTCTGGCATCTGCGGAAACCCAGGCCAAGCCAATTATGCCGCGGCCAACACGTTCCTGGACTCCTTCGCCCAGTATCGGCGAGATCTCGGTCTTCCGGCGGCGGTGATCGACCTGGGCGCCATCGATGAAGTTGGCATGATGGCCGCTAATCAGGAGGCAATGCAACGTGCGCAAGCGGCGTCAGTCTGCTTCCCAAGCGAGCAGCAGCTGATTGACGGGCTCAAGCTCGCCTTATCACAATGCGCAGTTCCCCCTTCACCAAAATCACTTCTCTCCACCTCGTGCATCGTCGGCCTTTCAAACACAAAGCCGCTCTCGAACCCGAGCGTCCGGCCGTACTGGGTGCGCGATGTCCGGTTTGCCATCTACAAGAACCTCGAGTCAAGAAGCACCGAGGCAGTCCAGGGAGGTCAAAGCAACGAACTCCGCACTCTCCTCCGGCGCGTCGAGCAGAACCCCTCGCTGCTAAACGACCCGGAATCGGAGGAGATTGTGCGCCGCGAAATTGGCAACCAGGTGACACAGCGGATGCCGCAGGCGGAGAACATGGACGAAGACGAGGTTGCGAATATCACGATCGACTCGTTGATGGCGATTGAGATAAGGGGATGGGCGAGACGGAACCTAGGGCTAGAGATTACGCTTGTACAGATTGCAAAGGCGAAGACTGTTGGAGGGTTAACAAGGGCGGCGGTCGATCATCTGAAAGCCAAGTATGGGATGAAAAGAGATGACAATGAGAACGAGGACGGAAATGGAGACGGAGAGGAGTAGGAATATAGTGCAGTGAGGGTTTGTCGATGAGGGGAAAGAAAGTAGAAAGTCAGTAAAAAAGGTGTAAAAATGAAGGTTGATTGTGAGAGGTCCTGCCCGGGATCGAACCGGGATTACCAGATGTGACTCGGATAGATATCAGAGTCTGATGTCATAACCATTAGACCACAAGACCTGCTTATTGATTTGTTGCATCCTACTAAATGTATATAACAAAAATATGTAGCATAATCATATATTTTTACCACGGACTCATGATATGAGGGGCGGTCAAGGAGTAACAATTGGTCTCAACTACATGGGGAGTTGGTGTGCCCTCAAACTAGTGCTAGGCCACAGATCACTACTTAATAACTCTCAGTTCTCTTGTTGGTAGCAACATCTAGGCCTTTAATCGAGTTCTTTGGTACGATTTATACATGTTTCCCGTCAACTGTGATGGAGAATCTGCGCGCTCCACTACTCGTCTTCACCACAGAATAGGGATCTGTAGTCCAAGCTTCGTATAGGAACAAGTCAGTGAGACAATCGCCTGAGACTACCGGATTCTCTCTCCTTGGAAATTCGGGGAGTTGAGAAGAGAAATAGCTTTACCGCCGCGAATAATGTTGCAAATCCTTGGAAAGAGGTAGGATGGTAAAGCATTAGGAGATCAAATCTCGGCCGAATAATAAGAAAAGCAAGTTTATAGAGAGTATATCATACTATAGAAGTGATTTTCCTTTGCTGGTATGCAGAAATGGCGTGATGGGTTCCCATGATAGAGTGATTTTGTATGTCCAGTGCGTGATCGCAACCCATGGATCTGGCGTAGATCACCTCGGGGGCTCTGCCCAGACCACAATTTGTCCCTCCTCTATTCTAAATCTGAGCAGAAGCCTTACTTTTGAGGCCACCTAATTAGTTGAGACCAGCAGCAGGTGCGTTCGGCCGAGTTGCAGTGCAGTGCACCATCTCGTCCATCACGCCATCCCGGCCCACTTTGATGCTATACAGGTACAAATACCGGCGCCGCATGCCCGCGGGGTACGAAAGCTATGAGCGCATGCGATTGCGTTTGCAAGAACGGTGGGGGAGGGTTCCTATAAGTAGCAGGCGTCGCTCGCGGAGTCGCGAGCGATGCGGGCTTGTTGTTTGATACAATATGATAAATGTATAGATTCAACTGAGAAAGATACCAAGCAGGCCTACCTACCATACAACGCAACATGTCTACACAACAGCAACAGCCGGATCGACCACGCAAGTCGCTCATCCTCAATGCCTTTGTTGAGATGTGTATTGTCTCCCTACTTTGCCCTTCCTCGCCAGAATGGGCCGATTCCATGCTAACGGCGTACAGGCAGCGGCCACCAATCCCCGGGTCTTTGGGTACACCCCGAAGACGAATCACATCGCTTCAACGATATCGACCACTGGATCGAGCTCGCGCAGCTGCTTGAGTCCGCGAAGTTCCACGGCATTTTCATTGCTGATGTTCTCGGTAGCTCACCACATGCACCATCCGCCCAACCCCCCTTCACCATTCAAGAAATGAATAATAAGCTGATCGTTGTGGCGGCGAACAGGCGGTTACGACGTCTATAAAGGCCCTCGCAATCTCGAACCGGCCATCACATCCGGCGCGCAGTGGCCCGTGAATGAGCCGTTGGCCGTCGTGCCAGCCATGGCGGCCGCGACAAAGAATATCGGATTCGGGGTAACAGTGACGACGACGTACGAGCAGCCGTATCATCTGGCGAGGCGGCTGTCAACGGTGGACCATTTGACCAAGGGGCGGTATGTTATCCCTTGTACCTAGATGTTGGAGCGTGCTGATGCTGATCATGTACTACAGGATCGGATGGAATGTAAGTGTTATCTATCTACCTACTTACCTACCCAGCAAACCTGCTAGGGAAGATAAGGCCCATACTGACTAGATAGATTGTCACCGGCTATCTCGACTCAGCAGCACGAAACCTCGGTCACGCAGAGCAGCCGCAGGTATGTCTTTTTCGTCCCAATTATGCCAGACAACACCAGTACTGAGAAAAGCCAGCACGACGACCGCTACGCCATTGCGGAAGAATACATTAAAGTCGCCTACAAGCTGTGGGAATCATCCTGGCGGTCCGACGCCGTCGTCCTCGACAAGCAGCGCCGCGTATACACAGAGCCCTCACGCGTACGGGAGATCAACCACGTCGGCAAGTATTTCAACGTTCCCGGTCCTCACCTCTGCCAGCCTTCTCCACAGCGCACGCCCGTGATCCTGCAAGCGGGAACCTCAAAAGCGGGCAAGACCTTCGCGGCGCAGCACGCGGAAGCGATCTTCGTCGCAGGACACAGCCCGAGCGTCGTCGCAAAGAACGTCGCCGAGATCAGAGAGCTTGCGAAGACGCAATACGGACGGGATCCGTCCTCAATCAAATTCCTGGCGCTGCTCTGCCCGGTTCTCGGAAAGACAGAGGAAGAAGCGAAGGAGAAGTTTGCATACTACCGCAGTCTGGGTTCCATTGATGGTGCGCTGGCTCTGTTCGGCGGATGGACGGGGATCAACCTCGACGTCTACGGCGACGACGAGGAGCTGCGATCTGTGCCGAGCAATGCGATCCGATCTGCCGTCGAAGGCTGGTCGAAAGCGACACCCGAAGTTCCAAAATGGACGAAGAAGACCGTCGGTGAGCACATCACCGTCGGCGGACTCGGCTCTACGCCTGTCGGGACACCCGAGCAAGTGGCCGACGAGATGGAGAGATGGGTGCGCGAGGCAGATGTTGATGGGTTTAATCTGGTAAGCTATTCATATCTTTCTTTTTATTCTTTTTTCTCTTTTTCTTTTTCCTTTTTACAACCTATTGAGGACGCTCGCGCTGATGCGAACGCTACAGGCCTACGCGATCAAACCCGGCTCGTTCAAAGACATCATCGACCTGCTGATCCCCGAGCTGCGCCGTCGCGGACTCTTCCACGAGGACTACGCGGCGCCTAGGGCCACGTACCGCGAGAATCTGTACGGCAAGCCCGGGCAAAGCGGCCCTCCGGCAGATCATCCGGCAGCAAAGTATCGGTGGCATGCCGGCGTGGAGGACCATCAGATCCCGGAGTAAGCTAGAGCAAACGCGCGGTATCGTGGGTTCTAGAAGGGGCATGAGGATCACCGGATGATTGCTTACAGAGACGGGGAATGGGGCGGCCCCTATCCAGGTGATTGCCTGGTGGAGGCAGATGGTCCATAATATAAGCTTGTATTATGCTTATGACAACCGTGAGGCTGTGTAGCCGGCTGTAGGGCTTGTGAGTCTCAGATTATAGATATGTACTACTCTAGTACTAGAGCAGTATTCCCCGGCATGAGCGGCAAATAAGCACACTTGAAGAAATTAGATCAGATCAAGATTTGTCATTGCAAGTCAGCAGTCTGAATGCATTCGTCACTTTTTTAGGGCCTTCAATTGGCTGGGGATACTCGTGGGGGCTAGACTCCATACACGAGCTGCTGCGGCCATCTCAGCCGCAACTACAGCAGTGATTGGCTTGTGCAAGCTCAGCCCCGGCCATTTCTGCTAGCATTTTTCCTGTCATTTCAGTGTATGCACGGGGCTTGCCGTCAGCGTTTGCACAGATGGTGGGATTCGCTGATCGGCTTTTTGGCCCCTCTGACTAGCTTGCGGTAGCAAAGTTGGAGGCTTTCTGCAGTCACACAGCCCAGCCTCTATTTATAATAAATTAAATCATAAATAAAAGTGACTGCCCCTGCCGCCGTTCGATATGCTCCCATTTATTCTTTCTCGAATGTTGGTCCCCCAGTTTTATTTCTCCAGGTGATGGCCCGCCATGGACCCGTTGAGCATCACCGCCAGCGTCGCTGGGCTCGCAACGCTCGCCTACCAGATAATCGGCTACTTAGGCACCGTCCGATCAGGTGGAAAGGACCGGCTGAATCTGTGTCGTGAGGTGACATATCTCTGGATGTCGATCACCTCGCTCCTCGAACAGCTCTCTTCCGATGCGATCAAAGACGACAAAATCCCGGACTCGCTGCGCCCGCTCCTTGACCCTGATGGGATCCTCAAGGAGATCAAGATCCAGCTCGAGGATCTGGAGCACACGATCAAGTCCCGCAGTACGCATGGGAAGATCGCGCAGACCCTCGCGTGGCCGTTTACGCAAAAGGACGCGGAGAAGATGATTGACCGGATCCATCGCCTCAAGTCGACGTTGCAGGATGGAATCAATCAGTCGACGCATGCGCTCTCGCAAGATATCTACCGCGATGGGCAGGGTGTCAAGAAGGTTGTTGATGAGTCGAGGTTGAAAGAGCTGATCGAATGGATCTCTCCGCTGAATTTCATCACCAAGCAGAGCATGATCTGGAACGAGCATCATAAAGGCACTTGCAAATGGTTCCTGGAGCGCGACGACTTCCGCGAGTGGCGCGAGGGCAGCAATACGAGAATTTTCTGTCCGGGGATCCCTGGCGCTGGCAAAACCTTCCTCTCATCAATCGTGTACAACGAGCTCGAGGCGCTGAGGGTGCGCGATGAGGGCGGGCTCAAGGGCGCTGCCGTCGTCATGCTCTACTGCAAATGGGACGATCCGCTGTCGCAGGATATAGACAATCTTCTAGCGAGTATCATTAAGCAGTTCGTCCAGCGATACGATGTTGGCACAACCGATATGATGGAGCTGTTCACCAAGCACAGCAAGGAAGGAACAAGACCCTCACGCGCACAGCTACAGTCGACACTTGAACTCCTCTACAGCCGGTTCAAAAAAGTCTTCATCATCCTCGACGGACTGGACGAGCTGAGATCGGAGAAGGAGCAACTACCGTTGCTGATGAGCCTCGCCCCGAACGGCTCGCCTCACACGGTGAATCTGATGGTGACTTCGCGTCCACTGCCGAATATTGTACGCCATTTCCGGCACTGGCCGTCGCTAGAAGGCAGCATAATCTGCGATGGTTGTGACGCTGAGGATCTCGCGGTGCAGTACCACTGCGCCGATTGTGAGGATTACGACCTCTGCCAGAGTTGCTACAAAGCCGGTACGCGCTGCGGGTATAAGGGACATACGTACCACCTCGAGTTTAACGCTCGCACGATTCCCATTGCCGCCGTGGAGGAGGACCTGACAACGTACGTGCACTGGCGGACGAGCGCTTCGGAAACTTTGCAGCAATTCGTGGAGATCAAGGAAGGGCTGATGGACGCAATCCTAAACACAGTGGTGAAGAACAATGAGGGGATGTTTCTACTGGCCAAGTTCAACATGGACACGCTCGAGTCGAAGCTCAGTATAAAGCAACTCATGGCGGCTCTCAAGACGCTGCCGCAGGAGCTGGATGGGACGTACGAAGACGCCATGCTCCGGATCACTGAGCTGAAAGCGTCAACGAGGGAAACGGTCATGCGTTTTCTGAGCTGGGTGGTCTTCGCCGAGCAGCCTCTCCAGGAGAAAGCAATTGAGCATGCTCTCGCAGTCAGCGATGGCGATTCGGACATGGACGACGACAACATCATCCGCGCTAGGACCCTAGCCACCAAGTGTGCAGGCCTGGTACAACTCGACGAGTCGGACTGTCTACGGCTTGTTCACTACTCAGCAGAGAACTACTTCAGACAGCACCGTGATCGGTGGTTCCCGGCAGGGAATGTGACAATGGCATCCTCCTGCCTGACCTACCTGCAGTTCGACGTATTTCGCTCCGGCGCCTGTTCTGGTCCGTCCGAAGATATCGACTTTGAGAACCGCCTGGGAAAATATCCGTTCCTCCGATACGCGTCCATTAACTGGGGGAAGCATCTCCGCGTAGCGGCCGACGACGACCTCTCTGCTCGAGCACTGGCCCTTGTTACGGATGCGGGCTGCTTAGCCACCATTGCCCAAGCATTATGGTATCTAGAGGATCAGCAACAGTCCAACAGCTGGTCGTCGAAGAACGGCTCTGCGCTTCACCTAGCAACACACTTTGATCTCGATTTCCTGGTGAAAGACCTTCTCGCCCAGGGCTACGACCCGAATATGCGCGACATCAATGGCGTCACGCCTCTTGCACTTGCCGCTCAACGAGATCTGATGGACGTATTGATTACTCTCAGCAATGCAGGCGCATCGGTGAATACGCCTGACAACGGCGGCCGATCCCCCCTTCACTGGGCCATCCTCAATAACTTGCCTGATGTTGTCAGATTCCTTCTAGATCAAAAAGATATCGACGTCAACTTGCCCGCCGCTCGCTGGTCACACTACACGCCGCTTATGCTCGCCTCTGTCTACGGGTATGACGAATATGTGTCCATGTTGCTAGCCAATCCCAGAATTGACGTGAAATGCGCCAGCCCAGAGGGCGCGACAGCCCTGATCCTCGCCGCGCGGCAAGGCGAAACAGGAGCTGCCAGGCTCCTCCTTGCGCATCGCGAGATAGAGATAAACTACGCCGACAGCAGCGGCTCGACAGCGCTAACTGTAGCGGCAGAAAATGGTTACTATGATCTGGTAAAAGCCCTCCTCGACGCCGGCGCCGACACAGAGGTGCAGCAAGAAGGAAGCAATGGCACGGCGATCATGCGGGCCATCGATTACGGGCATACATCCATCGTACAGTTACTTGTAGACAGAGGCGCAAACGTCCATCACAAGGACGTGTTTGACCGCGGCCTTTTACATTCAGCGGCTGTAAACCGGCGGGCTGACATATTGCGGATCTTGCTTAAGCATGATCCGACCCTTGACGTGAATATGCAGGATGTACACGGCAAAACAACATTACACGACATCGCGCGCATGGGAGATCTTGAGACGGTCGATGTGCTCCTCGAGGCTGGTGGTGATCCGACCATTAAAGATATCCACGGCCGCACGCCGATCCTCGTCGCGCACGAGTCGCACCATCCTGCTATTCTGGAAATGCTTCGCGCTGCGAGGCAGCGGATGAAGGCAGAAGGGCAAAACCGCAAACTTCAACGAACCCCCAGCGGTACGACAGTTGACAGCGAAGAGGACTACGGCGTCAAACGCGCCGACACGGGCCTCTCCATCCACGGAACCCTCCCGCTCTGGTCTCTTGTGGTCTCTAAACAGTTCACTGAACTGAAAGAGCGTCTTCCGGAGTCCTCGCCCGAGGAGATCAACCAGGTCGAGCCGGATATGGGCCAAGCAGCGCTACACTGGGCCGTTTCTGACACCGATGCCTCTATCGTGAAGGTTCTGATTGACTATGGCGCGGACGTCAATCTTCGAAACCGCTACGGGCGGACGCCGCTCTCTCTTGCCGTAATGGGCGGCTTGTGGGATGAGGCACGACTCCTCTTAGAGGCGGGCGCAGATCCCGACATCGAAGATCAGTGGGGATGGCCACCTCTCTGGATGGCAGGTCCGAGGCTTGGGATCCTGCTTATTGAGAAGGGGGCCAAATTGCCGCCCCCACCTACGTCCACAGGCGGAGGGACAGGCGAAGGTGAAAATAACGAGAAGGCTGCTGGAAAGGTGAATCTGGACTATTTCCTAAGATGTGCGGCACAGTTCGGCTCGGAGACCGCACTTCGCCGGCTCGTTCAGGCGGGAGCCGATGTCTGGAGTAAGGACCCGAGCGGCAAAACGCCATATATGATTGCGAAGGAGAACGGGTATAACGAGCTGGCGAACCTGCTGGTGCAGCTTGCACCGATGCCGCAGGCTGGTGCTGATGGGTCCGGGCCGAAGACTGATGAGCGTGCGGAGAAAACGACCACAAGCGGTACGCCCGAGGATAAATCTGAGGCTGAAAGTATAAAGGTTAAGATGGATGAGATCGAGAAGCCAAAGAAGGAAGAAGGCAAAGGCAGCATTTTGGCGGATAAGGGCATGGCCCTTGATGGGCTGGACTCTGCTGCCCTCGTACCGGCCTCTAACGATATCAAGACTAAGCCTGGCTATCCTACTTTATTTCTTAGGTCCGCGCATGAACGGCATCTGTATACCATCCTGCTAGTGCTAATCTTGGTTACGGCGACGGCGTTGGTGCGATTGTGATGATGATAATGCATGATGGACGTTGGTTGGATTGGGTAGCGAGCCATACTCTCCTTACAAGTACTGTAGTTATAGTGTCCGAGTTACTGTCAATTCCATCTGAGCGATATCATACAGGATTGGTATCGTGCTATTCCTTCCTGCCTGAGCAATGAACTCACTCGCCCAGCGGATACGGATGCAGGATCTGTCCATCTATGTATCTTGTTAGAAACTGACCACTCTATCCAACTCTAGCCCAAGAAAAAGGCCAAAGACGAAAGAAACCGAAAGGTGAAAACTCACAGAACAGGGATGCATCCGAACTGGCCAAAAATACAAAGCTGGTCGCCACCTCGCTTGGCTGCCCTGGCCGGCCCAGCGGCTTCGAACTCGCCCACCCCTGCATCTGCTCTGCATCGCGCGTATCGACCTGGATAGGCGTATACGTTGAGCCAGGACTACATAACCATCAGTACCAACACCAGACAGGCGAGATATGCAAGAGTGCGTTGAGGGTGAAAACATACGCAACCGCGTTAACCCTAATCCCCTTGGGAATAAGCTGTAGAGCAGCAGATCGCGTGAAACCTACAATCGCCCCCTTGGTTGACGCATAATCCACCATGCTACCTGTCCCTCTGAACGCTGTGACCGAAGTATTATTGATGATACTATCTCCTTTGCTCATATGCGGGAGGGAGAACTTCGTCATCGCAAACATCTGGATGATATTAGTCTGGAAGACATCGGCGACGGTATCGAGGTTTATCTGCGCCAGGTCGGGACAGCTGAATTGCTGCGAGGCATTGTTAACCAGGATATTGATGTGCCCGTATTTCTGTACGTGCAAATCGACGGCCTGCTTGCAGAAACCCCGGTCGCGGAGGTCCCCGCTCAGCAGGAGGCATTGGCGTCCTTCGGCCTCGACGAGTCTTTTTGTCTCTTGCGCGTCTTCTTCTTCAACAGGGAGGTAGACGATTGTTATGTCGGCGCCTTCTTTGGCGTACAGGGCTGCGACGGAGCGGCCGATGCCGGAGCTATACAGCGCCGTAGACTTGTTAGCAATAGAACTGCGAAACAGAACAGGTACAGGGAACGTACTCTCCGCCGGTAATGAGTGCCTTCTTTCCCTGCAGCTTGCCAGAGCCCTTGTAATCTTTGATTCCGTCGGAAGTCTCGAGCTTGGTTGCTTCGCTGGCGGGCTGCATTCTGCTTTCCAGGCTGGATGGTCAATCAGTCTCTGACAGTCTCAGAATTATGGGCGGTAGAGTATATGGTTACCCCGGTGTATTTTGTGTCTGGGCACTCTCAGGGGCCTGGAAGGTGTTGTCTTTTGCCATGCGTGACATTGTGATAGTTTGATTGTGATTAAAAGAGAGCACGGCTATGGGTGAGTTTGTGATGATAGTCTGAAATGATCTCTTGCGGGAAAATGGCGGATATACATCAAGAATCGAGATCGCATCACGATGCAGTCATACTCTGCAGAAAATAACCTGTCCAATCACATTTCTCGATCTCGTTGACAGCGGAATCGAGATACCTGATAACTAAGTGGGGAGACTGATCTCATCATGGCGTAGGGTTTGAGCTTGGCTGTGATAACATCATGGTTTCACACGGTCTAGACCTTACTATGGTATGTTGTACCTCACTCAATTGACCACAGGGTTAAGTGTCCCATTGAAGACACTAAGAGGTTCGCACTATATTGGAGCCACCCGTAGCTTTAGATAGCCTTCACATAGCTTAGCTCAAGCAACCGCGCAACCCGCTCAACCCTACTGTACCTGGACAACATGAAGCTATTCCCAACACAATCACGCGTATTATCAGTGACGTCTAACCAGTATGACCCTAATTTTACATTCTGAAAAGGGTTGTGGAACGCGTCTTGACATTTAGAATATAAAGCGAGAACATGGCAGCTGCCTCCTTAATACTCTGAGCCTTACCTCTCCGTACTGTAGTAATATATATAGGTAGGTACTTACCAGGAGCTAAATGATGCTTGTAACATAGTATATATACCTCTCTTATATATACAGCCTGTAGTTTGTTGACTCTAACTGCGCGGCACTTAAAGTGCCAGCTATCGGCCTTCACTAGCTAATTTACAGCCTCTATGAAGTGATGAGAGCTTGAGAGCCTTTGTTTAGGAGCTTTTCGACTTATAATAGGTTTAACCTAGTTGGTGGACTGTACGAAAAGGGCAGTTTTGATTACAACACCTATTACGAATTTATGTTGTATAGTTGAGCTGGGCATGGTTAGTACAGTTTTTATTGAGATCATGTACTACAGGGTTGTAGTTTGATCTAAAATACCATTCACTCCATAATCTGACACCTCCGTAGTAAGTTCGCTCATGTGTCAAGGGCTCAGAAATACATTCAGATCGGGATAATGGAGTAGCTAAACGAGCAAGGTACAACATCAGGCTATCAACAGGTACATAGATGAGACGAGACGTAGCCCAAGCAAGGGTCAGAGCAAGAACGATTCTGGCCAGTTGTGAGCGCAAGTATTCGGTCATTGTTGGAATATAAGGACCACATGCAGTCAAATGGTTTATTCGCCTATTGTTCATGCTGATGGTCATAATCCAGCCTATACTGTCCCGCTATTGATAACGGAGTCTGGGTCGCGGCTTCAGATAAAGGATGGCATATACATCTGCTGATACACAATTGAGCATACACCTTAGACTTCAACAACTGGTGTTGTGCAGCGAGCCTTGGCTTATGTTTCTCTCATGAAATATCAAAGCTATGGAATAGTATGAGGGTTCGCCGAGGCCTGAGGGCTACAATGTCTGTCAGAGGCTCCGAGTGCTTGACTCGCGTTCTGGTGATCTGCCTCAGTGTCTAGTCAAGCCTAAGGGGCTTGTGAAGCCAAAAAATATGCATATTCAAAGGGTCCCGTTGATGGGAGTAGGCATATACTCGACTACGGAAAGTAGGAGTGAGCGACTTGTATCCTAGATACTTAAAGCTCATGCTTACAGGTTTACATATGATAATCTTTCTATTGTCATAATCTTTGTACAGTGACTAAGCGGAAGACAAGCAAAATAGATGTATCTCCTACCTGGTGTCGCCCAACACAAGACGGCCCCAAACCATCTGCGATGTATATCAGCTAATATCCACAGATATGTAAACTGTGCTCCGGGTACATCCACCAGCTGCCCATATGGGACCCTTCCATTAGTTACCTGTGCCCGGAGCGTTGGATTCAGCGAGCCAATTGCTCTCGTATAGCATCATAGCCAGAAAAACAGCGACAACGGAGGCCTATATGATTCCGGCGTTAGGAGCCTTCTAAAGATACCACGCAACTTGGCTTACCAGTGAAAGATCCATCCCCTCGGCCACGGAGGCCTCCCAGGTGGGCCGCTTTAAGGGAATATACGGTGCAGCCATATTGGTCAATTTCACTGTCATAGCCAAGCGACCACAGTGATAGACATTCGCCCTGGACTTCCAGACATTCTGCCCCCATATGGAAAGAGTAACCTCCTCCCAATCAGCACCAGGGTCAGAATCCAGTGCCGAATTTCGAAAATGCATATCGAATTTATCCATGAGAGCGCTGTACTTCGGCACAAACGTAGCGATTGGCTTGGTAGCAGCAGGAGAAGAGTAAGGGGTTTCTTTCTCCTTCGCTTTCCTGCTCTTCTCCCCAGGCAGGTGGAGAAACCATTTCATGCCCATTCTCTCCCGCGAGAGCTCGAAGAGGGGGAGACCCGATGCATCGCTGAAGTGGCGGCGTTGGGTAAAAGAGGCGAACTCGCCGGTGACTCCGAAGAGCTTTTCATCAGTGTTGCTTTCTGTGATCGTAAAGTTGCCGCTGGACCAGCTGGCGCTGTGCTGGTCGACTTTGATTACTCTGGTTGATGAGGCAATATATTCTGGACGAAGGGCAAGGCGCTGCTTAAGTGGCGGGAGGGATGCCATTGTACAATGCTAGGTAAGATGAGTGGGGAAGGAGGGGAAAAAAGATTAGTGAGAGCATTGTTCGCTTACATGTCCTTATAGATATGAATATGATAAAATATGGCTTTATGGCGTAGGATGGGGATCGACCTTAATCTAACAACACTTCCCGCATAGAGTAACTGTACTCTACCACGGAGTACACAATAGCCTGGCATATCGAATGATGGTTTCAGGCTTCCAAGGCAGACGTCATCTGGTGGGAATGGATTTGAGGGCACCTTCTCCAAATATACATTCTAGGTATACTCTGTAGACAACGGTTTCTCTTATTGGAGGTTAAGACAACCTGATGTTACAGCCAGAGGTAGCTATTCTGTAGCAAAAGGCCAATAAATCCAAATTCTTAGCTTTCCTCATTCGCTTCATGGGTATTGTGTGCATGTCCCGTGGCTGCAACGCCTTGTGTCCGGCGTGGTGCCAAACCAGCCTGGCGAATGATGGTTGAAAGACAGCCGTCCCAGTCCCGATCGGTAAAATGGAACTATCCTGGTCCCCTGTCTATGCCCGATACCCACATGTAGAGCTGCTGCGCCGCATGACGTGGCGCACTTGGCTACGGCTCTTATGATTGCAAGAAGTATACGGGGCACGTCCGCACTTGGGGCCATGTATCCACGCGGATCACTAACGGATCGGCGCCATGGAGATCAAAAGCTGACTATTATTCCTACACACAAAGGAAAAGACGGTCACTAGAAGGCTAACTTCATGCCATGGCAACGCTCTCCAGAAACTGGCCCCCACGGGCCGGCAGCCTTCGTTGCTGCGGGCCGCTTCCGCAGAGCCCGGGGCTCAACGACAGACTCAAAATGCTCCCACTCAGGTTGAATACCTGCTCGGAGTAGATACTCAACTTCGGCAAGGTCTCCCAGTACATGTACAGGATCTAGGTATCTTCGCGAAAAGAAAAACAAGTGCCATCTCCTTTCAGTGTTGGCATTGCGTCGAATGAACCGGAAAACGAAGCGTACGGCTGCTGTTCATCAGCAATTCCCAATCTTATGGGCTATCGCCTCGAAGTTCATGGCATGGAATGGATTACGTTTCGTCACCGGCTCTAGATACCCCGTGATGGTGGTGACATCAGGATCCTACCTTTCAACGTGGTGACCGTATCCTTCTCTGGAACCGCAAGGAAATGATTTGTGCTGGCGAGATCTCCGTCATATGGATGGAGAGTCCTTATTTATGGTCCATCGGGCAATGAGCGTCGATTATCTGATTCGGACCGACAGGCACATCGAGTACGTCTCCTCACCTGACCTAACAAGAACGGGTGTTAAGATCCATGGTCAGGCAGCCAATATGAACAAAGGGCGACAACAACGTCATGAACGACAGATTTATGTTATCTGTTAGGCCGCCGCCCCTATGTTCTCCGCGAAGAAGTCGTTGGCTTGGTGTGGGGATACGTCCCGAAGCTTGGGTGGGCCAGTTTGGTCTTACAAGGTGATTTCCGAAGATAATCCGAAAGCCGTCCTGGTGGGTTCATAGTCGGATAATCCATATAGTTGTGGATATTATATGCCCGTGCGTAGCGAGAGATACTGTTTGCATACTAGGGAAAAGCGACAATCGATGATCTACAGTTCGACCAAGTTGAGCGTGTGTATTCTGCTCTAGAATCATAGAATACATCATATCACACGCGAGGAAGGATCAATGACCCCGTCCCTGCCGGAGGACTAAACCCACAATGGCCTACATGGCGGCGCCTGGCTGTCGTGGGAGTCAAGGTCCCTGCCTGTCAGCCCCTAGCTAGGGTCGACGAGGTGTCAACAATAAAACATGAGACCCAACAATTTAATGAAAACAAGACAATCAAGCATGGGGAAGTATCAAAAGTCTCTCCGAGTGCCGTCCCTGTGCATAACTGGGCCTGACCATGAACGGCTCTATAGAATCTAGCTCCGCGAAACCAATTACAATCAATTCCTATATGGTACAGCCGTCTGCTAGAGTCTGCGCGAAATTAAATGGCAGCTTCTGGTTCTACTAACGAAGTAAGGCAAACCAATGGTCAACCTGCCCTGATGTACAACCAATCGTACCTGAACCCGCCACGTAGTTCAAGACATCCACATATGGATTTTTTTGTAAAGGTTATAAGAGAAATCTAGTTATATCAAAAACTCTCTTGATATTCTGACTGCTCATATACAGATGGAATCCCATCAAGACGTACAGGAATAATTGCAATAGACACTGAACCTCAACTTGCTGTCTTAGCTCTACTATAGATCCATTTAGAATCTCCTCTCGTAACCCTTGACCTTAAGAGCAGCCTGAAGTCTGGCTTTCTCGTCCTCTGAGGCCAGAGTAGGCCAACAAGGAGAAGTAGCACTGCACAAGAACAAGGATGAAGTCGTCGGGATACCCAAAGATGTAGGTGAAGGCTTGAGCTGAATCCTGGCCCAGAATAACATTCGAAAGCGTTATGCAAGCGGAGGGGATATTGTCAATCTGGAAAGCCCACATGCCAGTGGGCATGAACTAACAGTGGCCTCGTTCAGCTGCTCGTTGAATAGATCAGCAGCCGGTGGGGCAGAACCTCGAATGGCTGTTCTAGACCCAAGGGCACCTGTTAGCCTGAAATCGTCCCTGAATTATACGATGAATCTGCTGGTAGCTTGGAACTTACATCCGCACGCTCTCAAGAGGACTGGGCCTTCTTTGAATGCTTCTTGGCAAATTGGCTAATACCGTATGCTGTAATCGCTGCGATCTCACCAGACGTTTGGTGTCTTATAACCACCGCTGGGTCAGGTGGTTGCTCTCCTCGCGGGCCTGCTGGATGCGGCACGCACAGAAATCTGCTGGTCTCAATGTCCCTCCTGCGTTTCAATGAGCCATCAGAATGGCCCCGTGTCTTGGATACCCCGCCCAAGCATACACCATCCGGCAGTTCTTGAGCAGGTTTGTACCAGAACGTCCGTCGAACATAACGAACGACGAATAATGTGTTTCGCGAAACTGCGCCCCCTCGAGCCCTCTTCCCTGCTGGATAGGGTGCTTGTCATCTTTACCACCTTCTTCCCCTCGGAGGCATTTGCGGATAAGTTGGAAGAACTAACAGAGCCATACAAGAAAAAAATAGAAGGGCCTCAGAAACAATAACTGTTGAAGTAGGTGCTTCCTCTTGTTACCTACAGTGCCTGGTCCTTGAGAAAGACAACCATTTACATTTTCTGGCTTATTGCAGACAGAAAGCCACAGTTTGTAGATGCGAGCAGGTCAACAGTGGCCGAAAGCATACTCGAAGTTGTCTTGAATGTGTTTCTGACAGGCACCATGTCACGAGCAGATCTTCTATGCGCTAGTATAGGCCTAACCACTCAACAAAGGGCACAAAGATAACCGATCAGTGTGCGCAGTTGCATCTAGCGCCCTTAACAGCAGCCGAGGCTATGCCTGAGCCCATGTCCTGCGGTTCATCCGATTACACCCCAGAGGTTGTGATCAATCATAATTGCCCATATAACTACTGATATCCCCGTCTAATAATGTCCATGCTTGAAACGATAGAAGTGATATCTAGAGAGATCATAGATAAAATATCGAGACTTTTAAAGATCTATCTACAACAAACCTCTCCCATGAACATTCACCGGTACCGACATTGACAGTGCACATCATGTTGACCTAGATAGGAGCTGACAAGGAATGGCATACCGGCTCTTCAGGCAATTAGATTTACCAGCCGGTCTTCGTTAAACAAGGGTCCCATCGGCGACTCAACGGACATCCGGCCAGCGTGCGCTCAGGCGGTTGTGTACGCTGAGTTTGGACCCTCTGCGTTGTACTCTTGCGACTACTCCGTAGCGCTGCGTTGTCTGTAGTTAGGTCGCCTTGCATACCAGGGCCACGTATTCGACTGAGCCAATAGCAAGATTGGAAGCGCTGGGCTTGTCGAACAACAATCCCATCCAGAAATTGAGCGACTGCCACAAACTATACCAAGTCGTTCTCTGCCTGAGCCATGGGCAGGAGGCAGTCTGCCCCAGTTTCCTTCTCCAGTATACTCGACACTCTGCGATAGGAAGGTACTCTTTATTCCCGACGTAGTTCATGAGTAAATGCCGCTTCACGTGTCATTTTGTGTCTGGACGACAGGAGATGTAGGCCTGGGGGCGAGGAGAGTGTGAATAGTCACGACTTTTGTGGCTGAGCTGTACTCAGGACGATCATTAGCTCAATCAGGTGAGCGTTGCGACACAGGACCCTTATGCACACAAAGACCGGGCTTAATGTACTCTAAAATGTACTCTAAAGTGGTGGGCGCTTTCCACGCAGTGAACGAGAAATGATGTTTGTACACTAGTATGACGCGGGCTCTCCCCGGCAATGTTGATGGATCCACACACGGCTCGAGTCTCGAGCCTGGAGGAGGCTTAGACCAGGTGAATTGTTGCATCTTCGCATCCTGGCGCTAGACTTCACACAGGGTGTATTCTACGGATGCCGTCCCTGAACCACAGGCAATGCAAGGAGCGCATGGCGCATGTACCAACGAAGGTCTCTTTATACCACCAATAATTGATGGCTGCAGAGTACGCGCTGGGATTGGACAATAGCGTTATTAGTGGCGCTCAGGTACCTCAGCCGTGCCGCCGCGCCAGGGGAATACGAGGTCGCGGCCACTCAGTGATGTGGTCTGGACCCTAGCGTAGGGTTGGCTGCAGCCAAGATCGAAGATACGAGCGAGGCGAAGCCAAACAGAGGACTGGGGGCGCGCAGATACCAAAAATAAGCAACCCATCAAGCTGCCGGGTAGGGGGCTTAGGGGCGGATACCCTCATCAGATCCTAGGTATAAGTTCACGGCGAGCCAGTCCCGTCTCTGCTCGTGTTCACGACAGGCTCGTCTACGACCGAACAAAAGTAGCTGTCACAAAATGCAGCTTTTCAAAGTCCTCCCTGCTCCTCTGTTCGCGGCCCTTGTGGCCTCCGCGCCCCTGGCGGCTCCCCAGATCTCTGTCGACTATGGACAACTCGAACAGTTCGCGCAAGATGTCCAAGCTTTCGGCGATAGCACCTCCAGCCAATTCAGCCAGGTGTCCGCGCAGTTTGACGTCTTAACTGGAAGCTACTCGGGCTCTGCGCGGGTACGTCTCACGATTACTCACCCCGGTCTGTTCGTAATGTTGATATGATGTTACGCAGGAATCCCTCGCTCAGCTTTTTGGAAAGCTCAGTAACTCAGTTTATGACATCCAGCAGGTTTCAGCCGAAATCGCATCGGCTATTGACGCCACTGCATCGGCGTAGTATGTTCGTCCCTTCGCATGCCCTTCAACTTGACTATACAGAGCTAAACAGTTCACAGCGAGGATGCCGAGAGCTCTGCCATTGGAACCTTCTTCAAAAAGCGCGCCCCAGCCACCGATGCTGGCTATAGCAAGCGAGATAAGCTTCGTGTTCGAGATGATGCTGCGGCTATGGCCGAGGCCGGCTTGATGAACAAGGTTGATGATTCGATTGCACCCGTGTCCGGTTCGCAGACTGCCAAAGATGCTGTTGCTGGAACGGCAGAAGTTGGCGGCGTCGACGACGCCGACACCATGAGTCCTGTCCCCACTGCTGCACCATCAACTGGGAGTGCCACTCCTGAGCAAGCTACCGGCTCTGGTGCTGAGAGCGTTACCCCCGAGCAAGCTACTGGCTCAGGTGCTGTGAGCGTCACCCCCGAACAGGCTACTGGCTCTGGCGCTGAGAGCATCACTCCTGAGCAGGCTAC
>NW_027396161.1:0-4877 GCF_047715535.1 Aspergillus foveolatus | reverse complement strand
ACCGGCTCTGGCGCTGAGAGCATTACCCCCGAGCAGGCCACTGGCTCAGGTGCTGTGAGCGTCACCCCCGAACAGGCCACTGGCTCAGGTGCTGTGAGCGTCATCCCCGAACAGGCTACCGGCTCCGGTTCTGAGAGCATTACACCTGAGCAAGCCACCGGCTCTGGTGCTGAGGGTGTAACCCCCGAGCAAGCTACCGGCTCTGGTGCTGAGAGCGTTACCCCCGAGCAGGCCACTGGCTCAGGTGCTGTGAGCGTCACCCCCGAACAGGCTACTGGCTCAGGTGCTGAGAGCATTACACCTGAGCAAGCTACCAGTTCTGGTGCTGTGAGCATCACCCCCGAACAGGCCACCGGCTCTGCAGGAGTTGACCAAACCTTGGGCTCTGACGGAACGGGCATTGATGGAAATATCAGCGCTGATGCAACTGGAGTTGATCAGACCCTCGAGACTGCGGACCAGCATGCGCCGGTTGTCCCCGAGGATCCTACTGCTGGAGCCACGTTCGTTGCCAGCGTTAAGACGGCGCATGAAGGAACCGTGGAGACTGAAGATTCGCACCGGCCCTAGGTGCTTGGATCTCTGGAGACCACTGCTCCCTCCAGGCAGCGAGGCGAGCGGCATCTGAGGATTGACATGGATTGTTATGGCCTAGGTCTCTATGTGATGAAGTATTATTGGCTAATGTTGGGAACATACCTATGGACTCACTGTATTATTCTCAAACGAGTTTGAACTGTATAGATAAGCCCTAGAGGCATTAATGTGAAAGTTGAAATCCGAAGAGCGTGCCAGTGTGGGACTATCAAAGTAACTTAAATCAGGATAATGATTCTTTCTTCTTTCTCTCTCTCTCTCCCCTCTTTCTCTTTTTCTTTTCTTTTATTTCCTTTTCCTTTTTTTTCGTAACAGTCGCTAATTCTCAATCACAGGTTGTGAGTCTCTATCCAGAATCGGCGTGTCAGACGAAGTGAGTGGAGCCCTGGGAGGCTCCAGACTCGGCCTGGACTCTGGGGATTCTCCGCTTCGGCTTTGGTACTGAATTCCTAGCAGTGATTGGCTGCTTCCCCTCCCAATGTCGGTTCACGTTGGCCGTTTTTATGGGTTGCAAAGCCGAGTCGGGAGTGGTATGGCAGAGGTTTGTGCTGGCGGCAACAAAACCTGACCCAGCACCCTGAGATACTTCTATACATCTCATTTTCTCAATTCCCCTGACTCGACAGAGCATTCCACTTTTATACCCACTCGGTGGACATTCCCCCGAGCCCTCCACTTCCCCCGCCTGTGATCCCCAGAATCTCCAGGTCGGACATGCTCCGAAGCGAGTCAGTGCCGGCCTTGGAGATGCCGACGGTCAGACGACCCGCCCTAGGAGACAGCTAGCAGCTAGCACCTAGCAGCAGAACAAGTCTCGCTTAAAAGGCAGAACGCCCCCGCAGATTCGCTTGCACTTCGTCATTCTCGCTGTCACTGCACTCGCACCTCTTACTTAATTACCATGGCCGAAGTCGAGGGCAAAGCGGGCGCCAGCCAGCAGAAAGTGCAATTCGAGCACGACGAGCTCTACCAGGCCTACGCGGCCAAGGGAGAAGAATGGCACAGGCAGACGACGCGCCGGCTGATGCGCAAGGTCGATTTGCATCTCCTGCCGCTGCTGGTCATCATGTATCTGCTTAACTTTTTGGATCGCAAGTACGCTCCCCAGCCCTTCCCTGGTCGAACTGGTTTATTCACGATGAGCTGGTATATTTGGGCCAAATGCTGACTGGAAGACTGCAGTAACCTCTCGCAGGCCAGACTCGGCACCCTAGAGAAAGACCTCGGCATGTCAGGAACCGACTTCAACCTGGCGACGAGCATCCTCTTTGTCGGATACCTCCTCATGCAGCTGCCCTCGAATCTGCTTCTCACACGCGTGCGACCGTCACTGTTCCTCGGCATTGCGATGGGGATCTGGGGCGTGATCTCTGCATGCCAGGCGGCCACGCAGTCGTTTGCAGGCTTGGTGGTTGCGCGGTTCTTCCTGGGCTTTGTGGAGGCCCCCTTTTTCCCAGGCGCGGTCATGTTGATGTATGTTTCGATTCGTCTCTTTACACTGGTGAAGTCTGGCACACGATCAGGGGGCTGACGATCGCAGGTCGAGCTGGTACACCCGGCAGGAACTGAGCTATCGGATAGCGTGGTTCTACGCCGGAAGTTCGCTCGCGAACGCATTTGGTGGACTTATCGGGGCAGGCGTCCTGGGAAACTTGCACATGTCGCATGGGATCTCTGGCTGGCGGTGGCTTTTCATCATTGAGGGATCCATCACCGTGGCCTTGTCGCTCCTCATCCCGTGAGTCGGCCCTCTACCGTGTCTCCCAAACGCTGGACTGACAGTACAGGATCCTCCTCCCCAACTATCCCGCCACGACGTCCTGGCTTGACGACGAGGAAAAGGCCTACGCGCAGTGGCGTCTGATCAACGACGCGGGCGAGGCGGACGATACGGGTGCTTCGACCATCAAGGAAGCCCTGATCGCCGTGTTCACTGACAAGCGTATCTACCTATTCATCCTGCTCCAGCACGCCTCCCTCCTCTCGCAAACCTTCCAATACTTCTTCCCCACGATCGTCCAGACCCTGAACTACGGCAACATCGTGACGCTGCTGATTACGGCGCCCGTCTGGATCGCTACTTTTCTCGTTTCGCTGGTTGTGACCTGGACAAGCGGCAAGACCAACGACCGCAGTATCCACATCATCTGTCTTATGACTGTCAGCATCATCGGGTGTATCATCTGCACAGCAACGACCAACCTCGGCGCCCGATTCCTCGGCATGTTCCTGATGCCCATGGGCGCGGTGTCAGCGTACCAGATCATTATCGCCTGGGTCGCGAATTCGTTCCCCCGCCCCCTGGTCAAGCGCTCGGCGGCTATCGCGACGGCGAACATGATCGGGAATACGGCGAGTATCTATGGAAGTTATATGTGGCCGTCTTCGTCGGGACCAAGGTATATACCCGGCGGGAGTGCGACGGCTAGTGTGGCGCTTGTGGTGGCGCTTATGGCGTTTGTGATTAGGGTTGTGCATGTGAGGATGAACAAGGGTATGGAAAAGAAGGAGAACGAGGTCATGGAGGACGAACAACTGGATGCGCCGAGGGGGTTTCGGTATATCCTTTAGTTGTCTAGTCTTTGAGGCGGGCGTAGCAAGCAGGACTGGCTCCGCGTTGCGTTTCGGGCAGAGGCCACGTATTCTCATAATTCTCGTTAACGACTTCATGATGAAATGACATGTTTTTAAACGTGCTTCAGTACTGGCTGCATCAGAAAGAGCCCTTCGACAGAGGTGTCCTGCGAATGCAGGTTCTTGCGAAGTCCAGGCCGCGGACTCGTAGTCGCTTTCTTACAGGAACACGCCCTATCCAATAGCTCAGAAAACTCGAGTTTATGTATATCTACCTTCCTTCGTGACCATGAGAAAGCCTGACGCAATTACTGGAACAATGCCTGCCACTTTCATATCAGGACAGTGTGCTATGGAACAGATTTTGCTCAGGCCCACGAAATACCACAACGTTGAATTTAGTATTCTCAAGCAAGCGGGTGTATTGGCTACGGCGTAGTCGCTTCGTACATAGACGACAGAGTATCTAGAACCTATCGGCCCAGCTAAAGTATTGGAGACCAATACACTCTTGCCTGTTTGTTGACCGGGGCCAGAGGACAAATAGGATCATTTCCACTGAATTGTGACTTAATGGAAAGTGATCGCAAGACTGGAAGACAATTTCCCTGAGGCTACTGCAGACCAGTTGCCCTCTCTAGTAATTCCACCATATCCCGTTCATGGCCATAGCGGCTCTGGGTATTGGCGTGTAGCCAGACGAATCTTTCATGTCTGGTCGCACCCCGTACTGTAGAAGCATACGTGCACAACCCAGTAAATTAGCCTCTGCAGCACAAGAAAGAGCCATTTGACCGTCGTGATCAATATGGTCCACCTCCACATCCGCATAAGCCAGAAAGGTCTCGGTAGGCATCAGAGTCCGTAGAGTAGAAGAGTGCAGTCTAGCCACCGGAATCGCCGGCGTTGATCTCGATCCCATCGTGCTCGAGTAGCATCTGGACAATGGCAGGCTCACCCAACAAAGTTGCATCGTGCAAGGCAGTCAAACTGCTATTATCCTTTGTGGCATGGATATCGAAGCCCCCCGGTTTCAGTATTTCGCGGACAGGATCCACTCGATCTCCACGGATGGCGAGCCGGAGTGGAAACTTTCCTTCATCCACACAATCCGGGTCGGTGGTTGGGTGCTTTAGGAGGAGCGATACAACTTCGTAATCTCAAAAATACATCATGCAGGGCATAGACCAAGGGGGTTTCCGGGTCCACGCAGAGGCAGCAGTTGACATCGACAGAGGACTGTTGGAGGAGCAAAACGAGCCCCTCTACATTATTTGTAAATACCGCGAACTAGAGAGCATTTGCCCCTTGGTCGTCAGTGACATTGAGGCTATCCGGGTATTTCTCCAATAGCTAGTATGCTGTGTCCATTGTCGTCTGTGGAGACGAATTGGGTGCTTGTAAAAAGTCCAGTCATTCGGGGGAATGCTCCCAACATAGACACGTGGTCCAAAGGGCAAGAAAAGTTGAAAACAGAAGGAGAATTTCAGTAGGCGATTCTTGGGGCGTCCATCTCGCTCACGAAAGGAAGTGATAGAGAAGAGTGAAGCAGAATGATAAAACCTTCAGGGATGAAACCAAGCACATACGACCATAGGGTGTGGAGAACAGGGCTTCCCGTCCGCTCAGCCGTACTTAAGCCACACGCCGGCTGGTTAGTAGTATGGTGGGTGACCACATGCGAATCCCAGCTGTTGTATGTTTTT
>NW_027396160.1:20674-61610 GCF_047715535.1 Aspergillus foveolatus | reverse complement strand
GTTATTGAGAAATTGGCGGTTACGGTGAAAATGGCGGTTACGGTGTGGCTCACCCACAGCGGGAAGCGGTGTGGGTGGGCTGGAAGTCACGGATAATCCATCATTCGTTCATGAGTCTAGACTCGAGGCTAGCCTTGTAGCACCCTCATATAGTTCGCCTGAGTTACTAAACCGTGAACCAAGCATTCGAGTCCGAATGGATGAGTTTTGCGGATAACTAAAGGCACACTACAAGGCGCGATCGGACCGACAGGCCTAAGGAAACGGCACTATGCCTTCAAGTAAGTCTTCAACCTAGCTGCCCGACCCTGCATAAAGAATAGATCGAACCTCAGGGGAGACTAAGGTCGAGGTTGAGGTGAGTGGGGAGCACCTTCACTCCAAACCGTGTAAATAAACACTTGACCCGCAGCTCGCTGAAAGCTTTTTTATATGGTAGATATTGAAGTCCTCAGCGCAAGATGCTGCTACACCACGGAAAGAATAATCTAACACACTGTGAGTTTAGATACAGGCTACCGACGGGGAGCAGAAGTTGTTAATAGATACGCCTAGTATCCAATGCCGGTCAGTTGACGGTGCCGTGACCACTTGAGTGAATTAGAAGACGCGATAATATCGGGGTTGTCCTGCGATGGCAAACATGAATAGTCTAATCAGGATCAGGATGATGCCTGTGGCTAAGTTCATCAGAGCTGCATGTGCTGCGAGCTGATACGGCGCTAAACGTGGGCCAGTCGGCGAAGCGCAATCGCGATTGAGCCACGAAGCCATGGTCTCACTGGCTGTGCGTCTGAACTGGTACGAACTCATTCGTTGCAGATCCACTGGTGGCAGCGGTAACCCTCTTTCCCCATCGGCCATTGCCGGATTGGGGACCGGGTGCATAACCATTGAGAACAGGCTTCCTGAGGCGGAGGCTAGGCCAGTGCCTGCGCGGGCACTTTCCGTTCGTTTATGACATGAATCAAGATCATGTGTTCATGAACAGAACCCCTCCAACGAACGGCAACGTCGCCTGTCCAGGGATTGTTGTTTGTTAGCGTGCGTGTGCCAGAGATAGTGTACACCTGGCTGGCTGGCTTCGATCACTTTGTGAAAACCATTGGCTGGCCGCTATTCTTGCAATACCCTGTCAACGATGGATAGAGCCGGCGAGCGCCGAGGTGCTCTTGGAGAAGGCGTGTCTCGCGCAGACTAAATGGTTTTGTGACTGGGATCCCTGATCACCATCTTCTTCTCTAGTGAGCCGAGACAATGTCAGGAAGAACAGTGGTGGCATTGATCCTTTTGACATCCCCGAAGGCACTCATCCTGGTGACTTTCGCGTCAAAGCCCTTTCCGATGCCAATTTTGGCGTAGGAATTATGCTGCAGATGGGGATCCCCTTTGGTCATTCCCCCAGCACCTTGCCCCCACTCGTTACCTTGAACACAGCAAGCAATGTCACCGTCAATTTGTTCTGCAAACAGGTCACGGTTGTCTCAATCAAGTGGGGCAGAAGAGGCCCTATCTGGAATGTCTTTAAACAGCCTCAGGGCCCAGATGGCAAACCCTGGTCGATGCAAATGTCTGTTGACCTCACTATCGCGGGCCTGGACAAAGCCCTCAACACGCCATACTTCAACGCCCACCCCAAGGTCCGCAATCAGCTGCGCAAGGCACTTGTAAATCTCTCTGGTACGGCTTCAGCCTCCAACAGCTCCTCTTCGATCTGGAAAACGCTGTCTTGCAGACCATTCCCGACTTCAACACTGTGACCGACCCCGAGGCAAAGAACATCCTGGGAACGTACTTTCGCGACATCTATATCAAGAACGCCAAAGAGCGCGGTCTTCCCCTGGTTGCAGTTACCGCTGTCGCGCACCCTGAGGAGAAATCTCCCCTCCACTTGACGGGCTTTGAGCGCATTGTGAATCCCCCCAAGGATGCTCGCAACCGACCGATAACAAATCCAACTCAGCAGGAAAGGGATGTCACCACATTGGACTACCTCTGCGCCGTCAACAATGACCCCGTTCCACGGATCTCCGGTCTCGACTGGAACTGGATGCAGCCTGGGGACGTCAGCAGGAGCAGTGGTGCCATGGCGATCAACCGCAACGTACTGGCAGGGTATATCGCGGATAACAGGAAAGATAGCGCAACTCCTCCTGTTATACGCCCAGGGTTATGTCTAAGTACATCACTTTCTCCAATGGCACACCCGAGACCTCCTTCCCTGCGAGCGGAGCAAACGTTGTCCACATGGAGAGCAAACAGAGCAGCGAGGGGTATCAGCAGTACAACGGTCCCTTTCAAGTGTATACCGTTGTGAGCACAAAATACACCATGGACATTTCCTTCGAGGGGTCGATTGTCAAAGTCTTCCAGTCTTCTTTGGTCAACCTAACCGTGTACATGGCTAAACCAAACGACGACGGCTCCGAGGGCCACAGCGGAGACGACAGCTTCAGTATGAACGTTGTGAACAAAACTCTATCCGACACATATGGTCTCTCCGTCGATTCGAGAGTGGGATTTCAGCTGGTCAAGAGCGCCGAGCAGCCCACCGACACCTCGGAGACCATTCCCACATTCCATGGTCAAGCAGAAACCGGTAAACCATCGATGTTGAACTTTCTCAAAGAGTGCAGACTTTCTGCTGGATTCCAGCAGGTGCTGAAGAACGTGAATGAACTCTCTCCAGGCGGTCTCCACGAGCTTCCGATCAGCCAGCTGCAGAACTTTGTCTTCCCCGGTGCAAAGGTCTTTACCTACAGGACCCCGTCTTCTCGGACCATCAGGACCTGCTCTGCGAGATTACCTACTTAGATACTGCTACTACTACCACCGAGGTCAGCACGCCCCAGCACGCCGAGCCAGTCAAGGAGGAAGGTGCGGCAAGCCAACCCTTGACTAGCAACTCGCAACCTGTGCCTCCTGCAACTTCTGCCCCGGAAACAGGGATTGTAGGGAAGCTGACAACCTCCACAGAACTGATGCACAACTACGTGCAAGGCCAGATCGCCTCCCCGACGGGCAAGTTTGAGGCATTGCAGACGAGCGATGGGCATACACTTCTTTTCGCGGTCGACTCATCGGGGGTGTTTCATGTCATTGAGGAGAACAGCGGGTCGTCGCAACTGGGTGGCAGGTACACGATCTCTCGAGTGCTGCCGTTGAACTACTCTTCCCTGGCCGGAGCTCTGATGCCCTTGTACGCACTTTTGATGTGGGGCAGAGTGTTATCGACGGCAGCATCGGGTTGACGATAGCTGTTACTATAGATGGGAATGATCATCTGTTCATGTCGCTCGGGAACTCGAGCAACGACACCTCGTGGGTGGCTAGCCCAACCTGGACTGTCGTGCCCTTTGATCCAGTAAACGAAGTACCCCAGAATATCACCGTCACCGGCGCTCTCTTTGCCGAAACCCAAACCAAGCAGCAGTACCTGGTTGTGGATATTGACAGGCCGGAGCCAAAAGCCCAAGAGCGACCGGCAAGCGACTGCCATCGCGACTGAAATAGGGAAAGTGGCCAAGTATATCTCGCGACTGGCTTATGCCATTGCCGTGAATGATGAGGAGGAGGATAGTCGGCAAATTGCCATTCCTGTCATGGCTCTGGCCAACTACGTGTACGCTGGGTTGCTGTTTGCAGTGGCTGGGGTAGGCGAACAGGCTATTGCTTGATGAGATTCCGATCAATGGCAGACAGGAATTCAATCATGGTTCAGTTTCCACTCGTTCAATTTAAGGAAAGGCAAGAAAGTCTTCTTCGCCTCCTCGGCGTCATGTCAGCGAGATATTTTTTATCTTCCAGGAAGCAAGGCATACTAGGATTAAATGAAAAACGTTTATCTCAGGATCAAGATAGGGAGGGTATCTCCTACACCGCAAGCCACACGACCGATCTGGCCTAAAGCCCGTGAAGGAGATCTAACCGGGGTTCTAAGCCCAAATCAGACATAGGCTTGTGGTCTGAACACTACAAGGTCAGAGGGGGCAGAGCAAAGGCCTAAGATGGTAGGTCCAGACGCTGATGACTTGGCGAGTAAGATCTGGTGCATAGGCCGTTTGACATAGCACCAGAAACGCCAGACCCTGCGCTCCCGACCAGGCCGGTCGTCAGACCGCGGTCGTACGACCACCACAGACGAAGGACCGCGAACTGGTGTCTATACGGCAGGTTCAAGACCCAGACGGTCGTCTGCCTACATGGTTGCGGCCCGTCTGGCCTGCCGACCACCCCAATGTTACTGTCTTCCAGTTCCTTCGCATCACAATTCCACTTCGCGAGCGATCGACTCTATTGTGTCTTCGTCCACCGCAAGCTCTCCCCCGAAATTCATAAAGATTTTATTTGTGTCATCCTCAATTGCCGCCTCAAAACACTGGGCCGGAGCAAGTTTTCGCAGGTTCTTATCATAGAATGTGGCCTGCCGGTTTCTCGCCTCTTTCCTTGCCACTCGTTCCACCTGTGATGGGTCGGACCGGTCAACAAGGACCTCATGCACCATCTTCCAATGTCCGTTCTTTTCTCGGGCGCAAAACACGATGGTAACAGGCTGAGAACCTGCCTCCGCCGGATTGGACCGCACATCCTGGGGCGGTCTGGTGGCTGTTCTTCCACGTCGCTCCGTCTTTCCTGAGATTGCATCCTTTCGCGTTTGAACGGAACCAGCCGACGGGGCTCCGGCGTTTGATTTTAACCGTTTATCAGGGTGATAAGGATCGTGCCATTCATTCCCAGAAGACTTAAATATTTCTGCGACAGGCGCGACAAGATGCCGAGTCACTATCAGGTCCTTTCCAGGACTCGTAAGGACGGTGAAACTGCCATCGTCAATCGCTGCGCGAACGCACTCATCAACGGCAACTTTACGTAGTCGACCATCGTAAAAGCGGTGCATATTGGCTGGGATCTCGTGCATATCGGTCGCGATTATCTGCGCCTCTGCGAGTTGAGTAGGGCTCACAAAGACCATATCCATCTTTTTCCATGCCTGTCGCTCGTAGACATAGAATGTGACTGTGACCCTCCGCTCTGGTTGCACACCACTGGAAAGACGCTCGTGCATACTTCGAGGGTGAAGAGCGGGAACTTCCAGAGTTGGTCGTCCCCGAGCTTCTTCTACTGCCGGGTCTGTTGGCTCTTCCAGCACAGGAACATCAAATAGAAGACCCTCCCCTTCCTGCCTTTCGAATGCCTGCCGCTGAGCCTGTTCTGGATCGAGTAAAGCCGCTCCCTGTCGTTCGGTCCCCTGTTGAGAAAGCACAGGTTTAACAGCACCCGCCGTGGTCCCACCCCCAACACTGTCCAGAAGATCAACAGCGGCCGGCGCCAATTCAGGAAGTTCCTGCGGTCCATTGTTGTCGGGAATCACACTTCATCACCCAGCTGGCTTCACTCTTCCCGCAATTGTGTAATCAGACTCGGCAAGTCAGCGGGAAGCTCAGTCACAGGCCGGGGGGTATGATCCTCCATGACCCCAGTGTTTCGAGCTGAGCAAGAGCATCTGCGCGCTCCCGAGCTACTCGATCTTCTTGGAGTTCTTCACCCGCTTCTGTGATGAGCTCTCATGCAGGTGGGAGTAATATTTGTGTTCCAGCACGCAGCCTTCAGCCCTAATGCCTTGTCATGTTATCAGGACATATCAGTGGGTACTGATGTCGCGTCTATCACCTGGCAAGCATAGCCAAGAAAGACAAAGCTCCAAGAACAGATTACCCGCTACTATTATGGTCGAGGATCCAGATAACAAAGAAAAGGGCCACAGCGGGTTATTTCCAGTCAGATGAAGCCTGAGGACAGAAACAGGAACGGGCCTCGTATTCTGCGCCTAATGGTACTTGGCAGCGCTTCGGATAAGCTGACCTGTTAGAGGGACCGCAAGGAGCAGTTGATGGTCTACGGCATTGTATGTATGTCTCAAAGGAGGGTACACTGCCCGTCCTCCATGACCTTATTTATTTTCTATTGTTCTTTCCTAATATCTTTACCCAGCACCTCTTTCGTTCTCGTCCTGTCCAGTTACAGCAGTCAACAGTGCACCGATTATTAAATGCTGCATCCTCGGCGGATTGAACTTGCTCTTAGTGGTCCACCATGCATGACAGCGGCTATAGTTATCGCAACTGGCCCCCTAACTGATTAGCGCGGTTTTTAAATCTTGCTTCTGCTCTCTGTGCGTTCCCTGCAGTGGAGTGTGCACTGCCAATCAACTCTTGCCCCGGTCCCTGCTGGTAAGAGTATTGGTGGGCTCAGCCTCAAACCCCGCCCAGAATGGCTTCTTGGCTATAAAAAATGGCCCGCGCCCGTCCCTGAAAGCATTCAAAGGGAGACAGCACTGATGCGCAGACAGAAGTCTCTAAAGAAAGATCCCGCAGGAGGACTGAGCAATGGCCCTCCTTGGCACGCACAATGGCCCTGACAGCCTAGTCAGAAGCTCGAATCCCTATAAGAACTAATGAAGAGCCCCTGCCTGCAAACCCTGTAACGGCGCTGGACTCATTTTTTGTCCAGGTACCCAGTATAATATGTCTTCGCCAACTAATGACCCCACTGGTCATGATTCGGTCGATGACAAACGCCCCCGGTCCCCAGCGCCGGTGCCGCTGTCGAATCCAGTCCAGGAGACAGAGACACCGGCCGCATGGGATATTGGCTGGAGGTGTCCAACTTTGATGATCGGGCTGGTCGTTTCCGGTGCGATGCTTTCCGTTGGTCATCATTACTACTACAGAAGCTTCAGCGGCGCTCGCGTCGCATCTCGCGAGCAACAAACGTGGGCAATTCGGATTGGAACTGGCTTTGCCTTCCTGATAAAATCATGTCTGGTGTCTGCTGTTGGGCTCGCCGCGGTCCAGGTGACCTGGGCTACCCTCCGCCGGAAGAGTGTCCGGCTTAGTGGGATCGATAGCATGTTTGCCGTCCGGGGCAGCCCTCTGGCCTTTCTCACCCCAGACTTGTGGTTGTATGCAAAGACACTGACCATGCTGGCGATTGTTTCCTGGTATGTGCCCCGCCATGTCTCGTGGTCAGCCTATCTCAGACTTGACCAGGCTTATCCCCTTGACGGCAATTGTTACGCCTGCGACATTGAGCGTGGTTACATACCCGGCCTGGGACGAGATCGAGCGCCTCGTTCCAAACGTCAATTTTGACCTGTCCTACTGGCGTGATGAGGTAACATACAGCGGCGTCGCCATCAGCTCTCCCTCCGCCGACATGGCCCGCGTTTTCACAGCCATGGCCTCATCTGCACAAGTGCTTCCAGTCTCTGCACCATTCTCCAACTCGTCTTACGAACTCTCGTTCTGGGGTCCTTCGTACAAATGCCAGCGATTGAGCGAAGCTCTTGTGGAGATAGACGGGGTCACCCAAGAACTGTGGGATAGCGAAATCCCAGAGCCGCAATTCCAGACGTCAAGAATCTACATGGGGACTAAGCCTGAGGACCTCAACAATACACTTTTCATATCAGCTGCAGGGAGCAATCCGCTGTGGAACGACAACGCCACACAGCCCACCGAGCTTGTCTGCCAACTCTGGAACACCTCCTATGTCGTCGGCCTGCATTTCACCAATGGCATCCAGACACTGACACCAATCTCAGTTGATCATGTCGCCTATGCCAATTGGGCCGGATGGGATGCTTCTCGCTCTGTACAGCCTTCGTACTCAGTATTAGATCCAACAGTGAATGCGGGCTTCTACGTGATTCACTTGATATTCTCTGGTCTTCTTCAAGGTGAACTGGTTATGACTAAGAGAGGAGGACTGTTTGAGAATGAGACTGCTTCATCCACAGCACCATTTACCGATACATCTCTTGCACATACCGGCCTCTTTGCCTGTGCTGACGTATGGAATAGCAGCGCCTACAATTACCGGTATGACATTGACTCTACCAATCTGTGCCGGAACGGTACGTTGGCCCAGGCAATCGAGGACCTCAGCCACAATTTCACCTATAGCCTACTCAGCCTCAATGGCGGAAACGCCACCGTCAAAGTAACGGACCTCACCCTACGCAATTACTATTTCTACGGCGGCACAACCCTACTAGCGGCCTACATGAGTGCCGTGGCTATCGCGATTGCGAGCGTCATCGTCGGCTTCTTCGCCCTGCGACGAAACGGCGTCTCTCAGGGCACCTCGTTTTCAAGCGTCCTGATGACGACGCGGAATCCGGAGCTGGACCGATTGGTTATTGGGCATTGCTTGGGATCTGAGCCACTGAAAGACGAGATTGGTAAGGTTCGGCTGCAGTTTGGGGAGATTGAGGGCGGGAATTTGCGGCGTAGACATGCGGCGTTTGGGACGAAGGATTCGGTGACGGCCCTCTCTAAGGGCGAGGATTACTACTAGTTTTGGCGAAGCATAGTATAGCATACCATCAGGGGACTGTGGAGGTGATTACTTCAAGCCGATAGTAGTATTCTTGGAGCCTAAACGTCCGTTTTATATTTCAAGACCAGTTTGCATAGTATTAGCTACAGCCCGTGCCGTCACTACTTTAACCTAATGAATTTGGCAAACCTCAAGCTGCGCGAATATGATAAACTGCACGCGCAAACTGACCTGGATATATATAATCAATATAGAAGACAAAAATATCGACTGTCTACAGCAGATTTAGCGGGAAAGAATAAAGAGACGGTCCCAGAAGGGATCGAATCCATCTCCTTTTTGTTTTTCTCCTTTTCTCTCTGAATTAGATGGCTGGCCCTGGACTAGGAAGGGTAGTCGGGCGAGGCGGCATTTTTCCTTAGCAAGAGACGTTTGAGTTAGTAATAGAACAGAAAGCGCCTTGCGGTATAGTGAATCTCATCAGAACGGTCAGCCTAGCCGAAACTTCTCGTCTATGTGCCTGTCTGACAGCCTGACTCGTAGCCAGCCCGCTGTATCTACTCATCGGAAGCTTCCAATTGTCCTGCAGTCTAGGGCATCCAACTTCATAGTTGACTGTATGAATTTAACGGCAATGGATCTGCTCATAGTTCCACTTCTGGCAAGAAGACATAGGGCGAAATCCAACCTCGCCTTAGTGACGCGGGAATGTGCTCCATCCTCCCCCTGGTTGATAGTATCGAGGGAGCCGAGTAATGCGAGGGGTGAATCTGCCTGTTCTGAGTGAGCGCAGCAGGAACAGACAATACCAGTAGCTGGCGCCCCTATTAAGCACGATGGCCATTGCTGGACCTTTCTCTTGGAGCTCATCACATAACATATGGTGATCTTTGTCACGCCTGTGAAAACTTGGCTCCAGCAGGGCCTAACCACCAGTGGGTACTTCGATGCCAGTTGTTTGGATAGGGCGGGTTCTGAGGTGGCGAGTTGGGTTGTGCTGTTTAGACGGACAGGGTGGACGTGTCCCTCTAAGACAACTGGCGCATCTCGTGCTTGTAGTGCGCCCGCCGCGTAACCTGTACCGTTTCAGTCGGCTGTTCCAGGATCTCTGCAGCTTTGGTGGTTGTAACAATATACTTACCTCGGAGAATAATGCTTTTAGTATCTTTGAATCTTACCACCTCTGTAAAATATTCCAGAACGGAAAAGGGTAACTGACTTCGGATGCTCTCCTCTGGGTGCCGTGCGACGAGTGGAAAAATATATGCCGGAGGAAGTTGAGGCCACCCGTACTCGCCGCTTTCAGATTCTCAAGTGTGCTATTTTCCTCCCTTGATTGGAGTGGAGCCTTAACAATGCTTGTCTGCTTTATAGTGTCTGGCGACCTCTCGTCCCCCAACTCCGCGACTAGCCTCTTGCCCTATGCGACATGCGCATGGTTTCATGAAGCCGATCCCATCTCTCCAGGGTTTCCAGGGAGAAAATATGTTTCTATATTTCAGTCCACACTACAAGTTCTACTTTCGGGACCGCCAGTCTTGCGATGAGGTTTGGGTCTTTAAGCAGTTTGACTCGATGGATGGGGTTGCGAAGCGTATGTCTTCCTTGCTCTCGGCCTTCTGCTGTCGAGCTGATCAATTGTTGACGTAGACTGTCCTCATGGATACGTCCTCATGGATCGTTTCAGAGTCCAGATATCGGGCGGGATGCGCCCCGGAGGAAGAGTATTGATGTTGCTGTTCTGGTGGTTTATTGAAAGGGAGACAGAGTATGAAAAAGTCGGACAGGCCGAGGGCAGAGGTCAGCTATATTGCACCTAATCAGCCACATTCATCTATGTCCCATCGTAAATGTGGCAAGTCATCGAGTTCAACCGAATAGTCAAGTATGCCTTATGTAGCTGCTATACACCGTAGCCTTCGTTGCAGTGCGGTGCGTAGTCGTACCCCGCCTCTAAAATGTAGATGCTGATTTGTTGGTATTCGCAGATGGGCGCATTCCTGCTGACCAGCATTGCCCCCAATTCCACTCTGCGTAGGACAAGAAAGTCCGTCTTCATTCTTTTTTGCTCTAGAACTCCTCTTTATATAAGTTGTGTTTCTGTCTAGGCAATTCAAAAGTACCTGGAGTATACTCTTTCTCTTTTCGACGCAGCTAGCTCTCCATATACACTGGACCATCAAGCCTCTGGAGCCTTTAACAGCCCCCGGCGCTTACATTCAGATTGTTTGTTCGTCCCTATTCCAAGACAGAAACTGCCTATCACTTCGCTGTGATTGGCAGCCTTCTTGTCTGTCTCGCTTCAGCGCATCACCAGGGCAGCCATCGCCCAAGCAGCCGCCCCCACTAGAACAGAATATGGACCGCGCCGAATCTGATTTAATCTGCCAAAATCGCCATGATCACACCTTGCCCGATTATGCGCCTATACTATGTGATTGCTGCGCCGAGCCGCTCACACTCGCCATGGACGCTGTTGCCGATTTGAGGCAGTCAGCCGCTGGCACTTCCCAGCTAACTGACAAGGCCTTAATTCATACGCATCAGAGGCTGGTGGATTCGAACAAGACTCAGTCTTTCCAACCCTCCAGCAGATTCCTTAATATGCGCTGAATTTGCTTCGATGGCGGTAACTGAGTGTCGGATCAGATAGGGGGAAGGCGCCGATTACGGCGTATCAAGATGCCATAGCGCAATTCCGGCACATTTTTAAAGCGATGACTTTCAGAAGATCTCGCAGAGCACAACGTTTTCGGACGTGGTCGCCGAATTGGTTGCCTGCGAAAATGCACAGCAGAAGGGAACAAGGAAGCAAGGAAAGAGTCAACAACATGTCGACAAGCTGCTGGAACGAATCCACCACTACTCCGGCGTTATCGACTCTGCTGCTCAAGAGTAACGCCGAGCTTGTTAATGTGGTTTGGGCCTCTATCAAATTTCTCGTCCAGGTATGTTGCAATCCATCTTCTGCGGCGTTCGCAGGGCTTGTTGTTGATCCCAACGATAGGTCACCTCATCGTACCTGTCAATGCAGGTCAAATTATCTCTATGTTATCTGAAATAACGGAGAATATTGCGCTAGCAAGACTGGAACAATGTACCAGACTCTGGCTGTAGATAATGCTTCTCGCGGGCTGCCCTTCCCCATGGCACTGAAAAGTTCCTCCCAATCGCGATAACCATGTCAATTACAGCGGTGACGTATGTATAACAGCTTATGTGTTCATATACCTCTGCTGTCTCCACCGCATACCATATTTTCTAACGCAACGAACGGCCACAACACCACATACTGCACTAAAGAGTCCAAGAGCTGTGAAATACCACCCTAATCCTGCCGCGTCCACAAAGGGTTGAAGAGTAGTGACTCCTATCGCGGCCAAGGCACATCTTGTTATACTTGCACTTGCCGCTGCAGTGCTAGGGTTATCTGGGAAAACATCTATTAATAATGTGTTATAGATCGTGTAGAAGCAAGTGCCCCAAAACCCCTGAATAAACTGCAGGATCAACAGAATTGTAAACTGCTTCTTATAATTTGCCGTCCAGCCGTAAGCAAGCAGTGTGCAAGTCGATATAACTAGGAGATAATAAGTACCGCGGGAGCGCGCCAGTTCAATTGGGAACTGTTGTAAATTGTCACCGAAGACACGGTTAATAGGCTGGTTATGCTTGCGGGCTGTGACTTTGTAGTTATGGTCCATCATCCTGCCGTTGCAGTAGCTGCCGACAATGATGCCTATCCCCCTTGGAAGGTAGGCTAGACCTGTTAGTAGCGTATTGAATTGATATATGTCCGTGAAAATATTGGGAACCGTAGCGGCAAGGATATAATCGACTGCGTAGAACGATCCATTTATCCACAGGCACCAAAAGGCGTCTGGAAAGAAGATAATTCGCAAGGGAGCGGCGAACATTCGAATACTGAAAGGGGCAGAAATCCTCGTTATCAGCCGGTTGAGGGTTCCTTGCTCAGCCCTAGCTGCAGCTTCGTATTCTCGATGGTCTTGTTCATTCTCTTCTTTGTTGTCCAATCGCACAGTTCGAATATAACTCCACCAGCACTGTTGCCGTAGAGTCCTCTCTGTTTGGTCACTTCCATTCCCAACGAGATTGCGCGCGGTCTCGGGCAAGAACATTCCGACAATTAAGAATAGAAGAAGTCCAACAATGAATAGCGCCCAGAAGACCCATTCAATGTTTCCGCTGAGATATGCAACCAGACCTCCTATTACGGGGCCTAGACAAGTTCCCAGGTTTAGGGCTATACTAACCCAAGCCATCGTCTTTCCTCTCTCGCTTGAAACGCAGACATCAGCAACAATCCCATAGCTTATAGCAAATGCAGCACTGGCACCCAAGCTCTGAAGCGCACGAAGCAGCAGGAGAAATCCATAGTTATGCTTGTTCAATGCCATGCCAAGATTAGCCAAAGCATAGATAGCAAGTGTAAGAAGGAAGATAGGTCGTCTGCCAACGGTGTCCGAAAGTGGCCCGAATATTGCGGGAGATATGGCTTGAAAAATGATATATATTGTCAACGTCATGTTGATTGTCTGCGGTGACACCCTGAATTGCCCCTCTAGTGTAGGCAGTAGTGGAAAGTAGACCGTCGCCGTGAGAGGAGATGTGATGGTTGCAAAACCCGCAATGATAACAATGAACATCCTTCCACGAGATGTAAACGAAGTGTACGGTCTTGTAGCTGACGCCGGAGTCTCTCTTGCTTCCAGGGTATTGTTCGGAAGATTCGCAGCAGGTGCCATGTCAGTAGAAGGGTTTGCCGTTGACATGTTCTGTATCTATTTTGTCTCAGAAGGGAACAAAACAGTTGTTGCTCGTGACAATCTGGATTTGCCAGGAGTGGATGAGTAGAAAAAGGGCTCGTCTAGATGAAGGCTGACGGAGCGAGCAATCTGTGGAGTTGCAGCAAAGCAGGCGGGGTAAAACAGAAAACAGGGCTTTGCATTACAACTCCTAAACAAGCGAATCAGCTGGTCGATTTAGTTTACGGCGCGCGTGAAGCAACTACTGTTTCATAATCCTTCGAGATTCAGTGCAACAAGAGGGGATGGTGAGATCGCAATACATGCGTTATGTGAAACTAGGATTACAGACTTTCACACCACAGCTCTTAATTCAATGCTCCCTATACAGCGCTTCGAACTGGACTGAAAGGAAACCCCTCCAGTGTAGAACGACCTGACAGGGGCCACGGCCACCTCAGGCTTAAAGAGGGATTATATGTCTGCTGAAGCACTCACGAATACATTTGGAGCATCCACTGGCCCGTCCCAGGCGTCAAAGATGGTGATTAGCGCCTAAAACCCACTGAGATATGTGTCTATAGCGAACATTTTGCACCAACCCTGATAAGCGCTGTCGGGAGATGTAGCTGCACAAAGAGAGCTAAGTACTAAAATATATTTCGCCAAGATGTTCCAAATATAATATCCAGCTTCATACTTGGCCTAAACGTCCTACACCTTTCATCAGTGGAGAAAACAATGTGTCTCTGGATATCCTGAACGGCTCTATTGTTTAAACCGGTGTAGGATATAGATAGTACAGGTTCGTTTGAGAATTTGTCGTGCATACGGCTTACAAACGTGGAGAGTATATTATATATTTCCTACTCGCAAAGTGTTGTGCTTAGATTACAAGCAGAGACCTAGAGCTCGTGTACAGTTATTTACGCATTATCTCTACAGTACTAGCTATTCCGATGCAATAACTAATGCCAAAAGAGATGGCAGCCTGATAAAGCCGTACAGTGATGGGTCGTCAGGGCACATTGAAAACTGTCAGTACGAGCGGCTCAGCTCGCTTTTGATCACAGCCACCTCATTCTCCCTAGGGCAAAGAAGTGTACCATTCTCCAACAGCAAACACTGTTGGAAATGTTCTGTCGTTGTCCAGTCGCGTGGCAAAAAGTAATGACGCTCGATGGTATCTTCCGTAACCGAACTATTAAGGAAAACAGAACAGAGCCACAAATTTCTATCAAGAAAAAAAAACCTTGATCCGGGGAGGATGCCAAGTACCACTTCCACCTGTCTTGATACATCTGCTGGGACTATTGTTGTGAGCCTCACAATACTTGAAGTGCTTCCAGGTTTGAGTTGTAGGGCTGAGATATCGACTATGAACAACCTCTCCACGCCTGTAATATCTGTTTGATGGAGGATGGCAAGTTTGCCATTTTGGCTAAACCTCACACCTTTGAGTCTTGGACGATTTGTCTCGCTGCGCGGTGGTAAACCATCATATAACGCAGTCGCAATCTCGGAGAAGTCCGACCAGCGATAGCCTGTGATACCATTGTCCGCAAACCTCAGCAGAGTCCCAGGCTGTGTAGGATGGTTTGCCCATGTCTGAGTGCTTGTTTGCGCAATTGGTTTCTCGGTCATCACACATCCTTCCTCCACTGACCAAATATATGCGCTCAGACCGGAAATAATAAGTAGAAGGGTTGAGTCGTGACTGAAGAGAATATCACATATCGCGCTGCCGTCCTTCTTTAGAACGGGCTTTGATTGAGGTACAGACTGTACCTGAGTCAGGCCGTTGCCGGTAGTTTTCACTTTAGTGAGTTTTCTAACCTCAATGTCTCCTGCGAGATCTGCACCGGCCACATAGCCTGAATCATTACTCCACGCAAGACAACTGATGCTGACAAAATTGGGAAATTCCAGAATTTTCCCCAGTTCCCCTGACTTTTCATCAAACAGTGTCACAATTCCTTCCTCGTTACCAGCGCAGTATAAGCCGTGCTCTGGCCTGGCTCTGATCACAGACACTGCCCCATAAGACGCAGTATGGGCTTCGGATATATGCGAAAACGAAGTTGATCTTTGATCCTGACTGGATGTATCACTGAAAGTCTCATCTACCTCGAGGAATCGTAGTAGACTGTTGGATTGCCACGCGTTTAATAAAGAGCCTCGGATGTCATAGAACCGTCTACTATCTGGAGCAAATGCCAGCTCACTAACCAGGTCACCAGACGAGAGCTGATATATGACAGACAGATATTCAAAGCTCCACACTTTGACGGTTCCGTTGCTGCTGCTTGTTACGAATAAACAGCCGTCGGGACTGGCAGCCACCTCATCGGCAGACGAGGAAGCCTCCTGATACTCGTTCGTTGCAGGGTGCCATTTGAATACCGTACCATCTTTGTACAAGCCAATGATGTGACCGGTAACGGAGTTCCAGGTAAATCTATCGACCGCGAACCAAGTAACCTCGCCTGATTCTGGCTTACTCGGTCTGCGCGTCGGTCTCCTACACCTGGCGATACACCGCATCTCGTTGAGATCCCACACCGATAGTGGAAAGCCCCGGTACGAAACTCCAACTTGACTCGCATCTCCGTTGAATGATACGCACCTCGGTGAGTTGACGATAGCTCCACCCATCTCTGACCGCTCGTGGAGTAGATTTCGACTAAGCACACGCCAACCAGCAGCAAGATCTTCAAGGTCCAGAGAATAGATGACTCGATTTGTGCAGGCAGCAAGGACACTCTTATCGGTATCTCTGAATGTGACAGACAATGATCGGGTACTAGCAGGATTAACAACAGTGGCCAACAGCTCCCCTGAGGGAACAGACCACAGCTTGGATGTTACTAGGCCGAAGGTGAGCAATTGTGTGCCGTACCGGTTAGAAGACATCGAAGTGACAGCCTCTTGGTGTACAAGAGAACAGACTTGCTTGAAGTGGTTCGCGTCCCAGATCGTTACCCTGCCAGAGCTTGTCAGCACAGCAACATACCGTGCGAAACAACATAGTTTGATGCCTTCCTCTTCGCGTGGTAGTGGAATCCGAGCAAGATTGTCATTCCAATCCGTTTGCGAGGTTCCCAAGATCTTGATATCTGCGAAGTCTTGTTGGTAGAATTGCTCGTAAATGACAGAGCTGGAAGGGCATAGAGGCGGAATCTGGCTATATATGGCTTCAGGGTGTATCATCAACTGCCAGCTAAATTTCCCCACAATCTTCAAGAGATCTGCAGACCATCTCTCAAGAAGCTCCAGATCCGATAATTTGTGTAACAGTGGATTTTTTGTCATGTTCGACTTGCGATAAGCTTTAACGCAATCCAACACAATCTTGGCTGCCCTGACCAGCCGATCCAGCTGGTCGGTGACTGACAGCAAATGGATCCATGCAAGCACAGAGGTCGTTCTAAAGAATCGAGATAAATGGTCGATGGTCTGGTCGCTTATTTCACCTGACTGCTGCAGATGATACATCCACGACGTGGCTGCATACAACAGAAAGGGCTCCGATACTGAGAGAGACTGTTGCGCTCTGATAACCTTCTGGCGGACGTCAGGGGGTAGTAATGCCGATATTGTTTGCTCGAAGAGTAAGTAATGGCTTCTTGGTAGTCGTATGGCAATGGGACTCGCTGTAGTTCTTGTCAGGTATTCCCGAGCAGTTTCATGTATAAGCCTGACTTGACCAGAGGGGTCAACCATGACAAACTGTCCACAGACTTGGGAGATGGTTTTCCGCAGATCGATGAATTTCTTGTTCAAGGCCTGGTTCAAAACTTCGGTAGTCATGGGAAAACGGGAGCAAACGACCCACTGAAGGATCATCTGAGCGATCTCCTTGTCTTCAGCACGGGGTGCTGATAAAACTGTGCACTCCATACGTTCATATAATTGATCCATATCTTTAGGCATGCTTTGCAAGGCCGCCTCGATTCCTTCCTCTGTATGGCAACTGAGAATCTCTTTTACAACCAACCGGACCCAAAGAAAATTCCCTTGTGCCCGGCGCAGAATTGTCTGCATCACCGTCTCTTTCAAATCTTGTTTCCCGCCCATTTCATGCATCATCCGCTTAAGATAGATTCTAATGTCCGAAGAATTATCGAGAACAGATCCTTTGACCTCTGCTGAGGTTGAGAAAGTCGCGATTCTCTGGTCGGCCGGGAGGGTGACAGACTCCCTGCTAGTGAATAAGACCTTTAGGGAAGGGATGACCTGGCGTATTCTGGATATGTACTCAAGCACAGTTTTTGTTGATTCTGACTCGTCGACCGCATCGACAATCCAGTACAAAGGATACGGGAAGTCGACGCCCGAGGAAGCGAATTGAAACAGCTTTCGGAAGACATCCGCGGAGCTCGAGGTCATCACGCTGTGGCCGCCAATAGCTATGTGAAGCAATTTCTCCTTATACGCGGGGCTGACGCTTGCCAGCTGCAGCGCCGTTGACCTCAAGAAGAAACTCACAGTCCGTTGGTCAAAGTCCTCCGATCTGAAGAAGAAATACAAGACAGAATGGCCGCGAGAACGAAGCTCGCGAACAAGGTACGCGCTTAGAACGGATTTACCACTCGCAGGCGGAGCTTTGAAATGCACGATCGGTACCTCTTCTACCTCTTCTTCATCCTTCAGCCAGCTCTTGACGGTAGCGACGTCGAAAATCCAATTACAGGTCCCTTCCAGCCACCAAGAACGCAAAGTCTCGAATTCCTCTTCATGTTTGGGTGTGACCAACAACAGCTTTTCAATCTTTCTCGATTCCTCAGCCATAAGATCATTGATAACCCCGATGCCCCTCGCTTGTAGTTGCGCAATGAATGAGGCTAATGTGTTGCGAACACTGGTGTAGTTCGCATCTTGCGGACTCGAGTATTTGCACACTTCATGGTGATCCGCATGGAGCTCCCTTGAAATTTCCTGTTGGTATCCCAGTGTTGCAGAGTCTCTAACGACTATCATGGCGGAGTGTATCCCAATCTTCGTCGTTAGACTTTCGTAGAATGAGGCAATCAACAGCTTGGGTGCAATGTGCCGAAACTGTTCGTTGATGTCTTCAAGGGCAGGGGAGCCACGTCGAAGCTCTGCGATAAAGTTTTTGGAGGATAAAAAACTGGCTCGAAGCAGGTTATTGAGTGTCGCAGCTGAGTCCGCACCACGATGAGGTGTCGCCAGAAAAATAATTGCTCCGATAGACTGCACAACTTCCTTGTATGTCTCGTCGTTCTGCCCCAAAAGGTACGCTGCCTTAACAACAAGGCCACCCATAGAGTGTGCAATGAATACCGTCGGTACTTTTCCCAGTCCTAGAGGATTTCCATTGCTATCTTGTCCAAATCTCATATCGTGCAAAAGGCTTTTGGCGAAATCTGAGATCCTATAGATGCTCTTGACCGCACCCATACCAAAGCTGGCATCATACCCAAAGGATAGAATGCGACAACGCCCAATGCTCTGCTCCTGTTTAAGCCACTTTTCCGGCCAGTATAGTCTTTTGTCCCTATGCTTGCACCATGTCAATATTCGATCCCCACCAAGACCATGTACAAAGACAATGTCTACTGGTGCAATTGTCTCCGGTCGGTGAACGACGTGCAGTCCAAACTTTGACTGTGTTTCGGGCGACGGACTACGGCGTCTAGAAGAAGATCTGAACGGTAGCCAGTGACGAGACAAGGAGCGTCGAGTTTTCGTTGATGATATTGTTGAACCTTCATGGATTTCTTCGTCGGCATTGTATGTTTCTTTCTTCCAAGCAGGGTCTTGCGAGCTAGTCGAGAAATGCGTATCAGGAGATCGGGTTTGTCTTGACGAAAGCTGCTTGAACTAAAGTTAGGTGTCATCAAAGAGATCATGCTATTTACTTCTCGTCTGGGGCCGTACCATGATTGTGGTCTCCAGTACAAGATAGCCACATTGATTTTCAACTTGGTTTATCGTTTATGGAAAGTCAAACGGGAGACGGGAGGCGAAGGACATTGGAGGCGCCGCGTTTCGCTATTTTCTATTTTATCTCAGCCTTGCCAGCCTTCCGTTTGATATGAATCGTTAGCCGTATCACAATTCCAAAATGTATGATGATTGGCTGACTGTTGCGTAAGCGAGCACGAAGCAAACCAGTCTTACTCCGGCAGCTAGGAAGCACTGCCTCACCCTTCTCAAGAGGGCGCTTAAGATGGCCGATGTGCGGGGAAGCCAAGTAAACGGCAGAATATACGTCCCGTCCAGTTGACTAGGCAGTAACTGGTATTAGACAAACTCATTATGTAGGGACTAACATTTGATAAATGACCGCACGCCATGTGCGACTACTACAAGGGGAGCGGCCACAGATTAATCTAGGTACAGAGTTTACGGCAGGCAGCTCATGTCCCATTGAACACGGCTTACCGGTACCTATGGGAGTCCTCCCGTCTCAGATCCCTTGGAATTGAGATACTCCGGGGATACTGGGATAAGTCTGTCTGATACAATAAGACAAATTTGTGTTCTATTTATTCGTTGATGATCTTGGCCAGAACGCAAGGTAGCCCAGAGCACGTGCAAAGCCAGGGTATTTGGGCTATAAATACCGTGAATAGCGCCGTGCTTGAGTGTCAGCCCGTTGTTAAAATAGTTGATCGTAAGGGCACTAGGTGATCACATTATATAACCTTCCTGTCTTCCCACTTTTTAGTCTCGACACCTCCATGCTCGGTACTTCTTCATCATGACCTCAAATTCAGCAAACGCTGCTGGCGCACTCACAGGCGACTTCCCTGTGGATAAAAATGTCGCCAGCCAGTTTCCGCCCGGTTCGCAGATTATGTCCGCCTACCGTTTCGGCACCTCAGCATGGACCACCACAGCGCGCCTCTGCGTAAAAGATCCAGATGGGAGTGAAAAGCTATATTTCCTGAAGTGTGCCAATGGAGACACTGGGCGTTTGATGATGGAAGGAGAATTCAATGCCCAGTCCGAACTTTACAAAACAATGCCAGAGTTCGTGCCAGAACCCTATTGCTGGGGCGAGTTCGATCAGCCAGACCCGAAGACATATTTCTTTCTTTCCGAGTTCGTTGATATGAGTGACAGAGTTCCAGAGCCCAATCAACTGTGCACCAAGCTCGCCCGATTGCACCGCGACAGCGTCTCCCCCACAGGCATGTTTGGCTTCCATATAACAACCTGCCAGGGAAATACACCCCAGGATGTTTCTTGGGAGAGCAGCTGGACTGTCTTCTTCTCCAAGCTTTTGAGGCATGTCCTAGACCAGGATTCCATAGTTAACGGAGTATGGGAGGATCTGAATAGGCTCTCCCAGAGGGCCCTGGAACGGGTTATCCCTCGATTGATTGGCGCGCTGGAAGCTGAAGGACGCAGAATAAAGCCATGTTTAATCCACGCCGATCTATGGGAGGGGAACACGGGGACTTCATTCGAAACAGGGAGAATTTATATTTTCGACTCTGCAGCATTCTACGCGCACAATGAGATGGAGACTGGAAATTGGCGGTGCAGCTACAACAAGATTCACAACAAGGTGTATACACGCACCTATTTACGCTATTTCGCGCCCAGTGAGCCGCGGCAGGAATGGGATGACAGAATTCGCATGTATTCGGTATACTATAATGTCATTTACTCTGTCAATCATAGAAGCCAGGGGACTGCTGTTCGTCAGACGTGAGTCTTGTATTTCCTCTGTCCTTTTCTGCATCGGCTTAACCAAATCTGAACCTAGGGCTTACGATGACTTATATTACCTGATTGATAAGTATGCGCCCTTTGAGGAAGGTAGTGGGCCTCGGAGGCTTGTGGAATCAGATCGAGCTCTACTTTCGGACGAACGAGACCATACTAGAGCTTAAAATGTAATCCCACACCCCTTTGATTCGGCACAAAGCTTGGGATTTTAATTTATTCTCTTTCTGCTTTTGCGACTTACCCTTCAATAAGGGAATCAATCTGACTTACTGCTACATTTCCTGCCGTTGCAGCCCACTAATTTCATCTGTGGTACAGAGTAATAGTTTTAGTATTGCAGTTTTGTGGGCTTAGCAACCGGACTTTACGACAACAAAATCTGAGCAAAGTTCTATTCGTAGTATCAACGCTCGGCCGTAGTTGGGAACATTATCTCGGGGTAAGGAATGTCTTTGGAGACTGCGCGGAAATGAAACCGGAACGTGGAGTGCAGAAAGGTCGGAACGTATCAGTACCGGAGTCTGTTGGAGGTAGTCAAGATCTGAGTTACGCTTATTGAGACGGCGTAGAACGAGGCGATGTTACCCAGCGGCGCGATGAGAAACAACAATTCATTGTATATGACGCATTTTGAAGCGTGCCGTGGCAGATATTTCATTCAGTACGCTTCTTACGCTAATGGTATGTTGTCTGCATTCGGGATCAGAAGTGGAACCAGCTGCCATCCTGGCTCAGTGATCCAATCTCTGCACAGGAAGTTAGGGCTCATAGGAGGTGTTTGCGGCTATATTTCGGGCACAATACACAAACCAGATACTCTTTTGGCAGCAGATGCCTGCCCAACAGCGCTAGCAACTTTCTCAGCAACAGCATCTGTATGTCCATATGGAGTTCGCAGGGACCAAATCAACTCTTTTTCATCAACCGGCAGAGAACAGACCGAACAGGCATTCCCCATTACTCGTATCGGGGTTCTGATATCTGACCATCACGCGACTGTCCTCAGCCAAAGTCACTGGGGCATGAAGACACAAGAAAATCCTAGGTCAAATATAGTGCCTTTAAAGGGGCTTCTCTACAATCTATAATTACAGTATAGTCCAGTCAATTTTCCAGGAACAGGACCGTTTTAATGATTGATTGCACGGATGGCGGCGGGGACCAGACATATAAGTAAATATTCGCGTGTTATCGTCTACTCCTGTCGTCAAGTATTCCGGCCGCTTCCATCTCGAAACAAAGAAAGCCGTATTGATCCGCTAAGCGGTCTCGGAGGACTGCGTCTCTGATTACCTTGTTTCCGGAGGCAATAAGCCCGTAGTGGATACATAGATATTTGAAGCTCTGTCTGCTATAGTATTTGCATCCTAGAACAGTAGGGCACGGATACGAATACGGTTCCAACCACACGATCGCTGTCTATTTAAAAGAACACTCTGGATTGCGCCTTGATCTACATCCATTTGAAATATGCACGTTCCTCAATGTCTTTTTGTCTTTTATGATTGAACTGTACTGTAACTGACAGACATCCTCTTGCAATAGCCCAAAACCAGATGCAGCTACCTCACTTCCCTTATCAAGTCTGCCTCGCCCATAAACGCCCTCACTTTTTTGAAATTATCAATATCTGCGTGTCCCATTTGCGCTGCCGCCTCATACGAGAGTCAATACAAATGCACTGTCTCCAAAAAATAAGGGCCTTACTTCCGTCCACCCAGTGACTTTCCAGAGTTTCTCGGAACCAGTCCACGCGGTCAATCAGCGTAGGCGACCACGGGTTCTCGCCCTCTGATAAACTATCAACAAACTCTACCTATGGTTAATCTTGTACTCCTTAACTAGCGCCTGTGCAATCTCGTCACCAGCCTCATACCTAGATAATAATGCATTGAAGATCTCCCCTTCCACTTCATTTCTCCAAGGCTGAGACACAATAGCCACGTAGGCATCGCCGCAGTCATCCTAGTGTAACGCGCAGCAGATCAAGTTAGCGCAAACAGGGATGATGAGCGGTTTGTTGACCTTGGTGCCCTCGACAGAAATTGTCTTACGACCTAATAATGTACTATTACCGCTATTTCATATTTAAAAGTTGCTTACAATGTGTTTTTGGCTTGTAGTCCAAAATTTACGCTTCTTTGCAGGAGCTTTGTTCTTTGCCTGGAGCAGCCCTTCGTTCCTTCTCATAGGCTGCAGCTATCGTTGCTGGAAGAAGACTTTATAAGGTTTCTCTCTTAATATGCGATAACTATCCGGGACTGCCGTTTCTGAGGGAGTAGTGACCTTTTTTCCTATCAAGAGACAGCAGAAGATTAATCTTAGACATAAATGCAATTATTTGGTTGATGAAGGCTCTAGTATTTGGCCTATTAAAAGAAATGAGCGGGTGGAGATTCATTCAATGGTGTTGACTCACTCGCTAGTCAGATATATAAATATTCCTAATAATCGACCCTCCTCGAACCGTAACAGAGATGCTAGATAGGAAGACAGATATTCTACCTTCTTACAGTTACTGTCACTCTTAGCTCCTGCCAGCCACATTAGGCTGAGAGTATCTACCTAGCCCAGTGAGCTGTCTGGCCGGACTACCGCTCGACATATCTTGTACGAACAAGCGGCCCAACCTCACCAGTAGTCTTTTGCTCCCACATCTTCAAGCACCCATTCCCATGATAATCATCTAGACTGGCACAGAATCTGCCCCCGAGCCGCTTCAGAATCTCACATCTCTCATCCATATCCTTCGCAAGAACGATCTGGCCGGCGGCGTTCCCGTAATGGCCATCCTGCTCATCCCACTCAACCGAGTCATCCACGACGTCTTCGAACGCGCCGTTGATGAATTCGGCCACCCATAGCCCGCCCGTGCTGGGCCATCCCACGCGCATCCAGAGCGATTCCACCGTCGTCGCGGCGGGGACCTCGTCATGAAGAAACTGATTTCGTGCGCTTGTGACGTTCCGGGCAACGGCCGCGAGGAGGTTGTAGCGCGATCGACTGTCGTACCAGGTCGCTCCGAGGCGGAGGAGCATCTTGCAGACTTCGTCCTCGGCGTCTTGGTCCTGGTCCCGCTTCCTGGGGGGATCGAGATAGTCCCAGCTCAGATAATCGAAATCAACTCTTGTAGGGTGGGAAAGCACAATCAGGCCTCCTTTGGACGGCCAGCCGTAGATCCAGAGCCCGTCGATGGTGGTCACCGTGCGCTCAATGGGAAATTCTGGCTTCCGGGGTTTGCAGCGGTGCTCTCGGCGGGCCTCCTTCGCTTGGCCTGTGGTATGTGCCATGCTGTTTAGTATGGGGAAATGATATGACGGATGTGGACGGGAGATAAAGCGACGGGGTGAATGGAGGGGAAATAAACCGAAGAAACCGCCTTAATCCGGTGGCTGACACGTGTGGACTGGGCATTAGCGGTTTCTAGTTTCCAAGTCTAAAAAGACTTCTTCCTAAGGAAAAACACCCCTCACAGATCATGATATGTGTTGTAGATGCTCAGAGGGGAAAGGGCAGAAGGAAGCTGTATCAACTACACGAACGTAGCCTACTAAGGATCGGACGCCATATAACGATTGATTATCTATCTCGTTGACAATAGATATCTTCTTCCGTGCCTTTCAGTCGCAATACGATACATTGAGGGGGTCAGATCCTCAGGAATTGGTGATTGCGGCCAAGCCACGGTATCACAACGGCGTAAGCCAGCCAGCAGTTTCATCCCGTACACCTGGTGTACAGAATGAGCATCACATAACATTTCCATATCATGAAGAATAGCTTCAAAGTCTTGCCGCTGGCCAATACCCTTGCAAGTTGCTGAGGATGGATTGAATTCAGAGGCAAGATAATAATATTGTTGACTGAGGATACAAGAGTTCGTAGACTAGTTCAAGCAGTAATTATGACAAGCTTGAAACCATGTTATACAGGCAGGTTATGTTGGACAAGGAGGCTGACTACAAACCTAGTCTCTTAAAGTCTTCCGTTGGTCGTCAAAAAGGTTTTTTTTTTTGGTGGAGCCATACGATTGAAAGGTATAAAAATAAGCTTTGAGATAGACGATATGGTTCTCGATATATCGGGGATCGGTATACATAGTAAAGCGAGGTATGATGGAACTATTCCACGATGAAATATCGGCCAAGCAAGGATCGGCTTGGCGGGGCCGCACAGTTCTCGAGTCTGTTCTCACCCTGACTCGAGATTCTTCTCCTTCACCTGCTGTATCTGTGCTTCGTGCATCTTATGCCGATGCTTGTTCCAGAATAACCTCCAGGATAAAAACGTTATAGCGCTTAGCGGCACGCAAAGCACAATAAAGATCCAAAAATGCTTGGAAACTGCGAACTGCGATGACCCTTCTGCGTTATGAAAACTAAACAGCTCCATACCGAGGAAAGTCTGCAGTCGTTCGAGTCGTCAGTCGATCAAATCTTGCCATAGTAGGGTGAAGACACCTACACTCACGAAGCTTGGTGGGAGATACAGCATTGTGAGGAATGTGATGACTCTTACAGCTGCACTATCATCGACGCTATGCGTCGTTAGTTTGAGCATCGTCCTGTTTATTTCTCCTGTCGTTGTCCGATTCCCAAGGTCAACGGCCACCTCAAGCTTCACCTTCAAGTTAGCGGGCGATAGCAAAGGAAAAACTGACGTATTGAGTACTGATGGCAGAGGATAGCAGACATACAAGATTCAACGTCGACTGGAGTTTATCGTTCAGCGCCTGTAAGCTTTGCAGTTGTCCTTCTACCCGCTGCAAATAAAACGCTAGAGTATCCGCCATGTCCACAAAAAAAGGGGTGTTATCCTGTTGATGGCGGTGGAAGATGTGATTCATTTCGTCCAGTTTTTTTAGGATTTGGTGCGTCACTCGCAGTTTCCCTGGCAGCGGGCAGAGTTTTTCTCGTAGGGTGGACAGGTCGACCAGCCATTTCAGGGCTTGGCCGTGTTTTTCCTCGTCTCTGAATTCCGATACCGTGACGTGATTGGCCTAATACAGTGCTAAGTATCACTATTTAAATTCACTCGAGTAACTCGCAGATTTACCATGTTCTCGACCTCCTCTCCTAGGCTCCTTATATACCACCGCCAGTTGTCAATATAGGAGGACAAAGCAACGAGATGCAGTGACTGCGGGTATTGCGACAGGTTCGAGCGGACGGATACAGCCGACTGTATGCGGTCCTGTGCTTCGCTGTTGTGATTCGCATGGAGGAATATCCACAAGTTTCGCCCATATCCGTTTGGTTCGGGTGAGAAGCGATGAAAAACGCCGAGCCAGCGGTCTGTCCATCTCATTGAACCTCCTCGACTGCAATCCGCGATATAAGGGAGCAGATACTGGGTGTCTAGGAGGTGACGCCGAGTCAGACAAGCGATGCGATACAGGGGCTTCAAAGGGCTAAACTTGTGAAAGAGAAGACATACCGTATGCACCGTCTGTCCGCCTTCGTACGCTCATCCCTCCATGGCCAGCATCTGAAATGTGTGGTTTCTGGCCAAACGAATGAACAAGGTCCAGGAACTCAATCCCAATGTCGTACCGGCTTAGCAGTGTGTGCATGGAGAACTGTGTGATCTCGAGTGGCTTGATGGATATTTTTGAACTAATTGAACTTTGCATCTACAGTGAGTATCTTGAATTTTAGAACTGTTTGGGGTGGTCATACATGATTCGGACTTTCGGTTCTGGCACTGACGTGATATGCAGTTTGAACTGTTCATCATCGCGAAAGATCCGGGGAGCGATAGGCAGTCCATCGTGGACATCTACAACAGATATATTAGTGGCTTCCGGTTTGGCGCAGAATACCGGTGGTTGCAGTAAGGGTGCCTGAATCCTCATCGAGGAAAGACGGGTGAGCCGATGCGGCGTCTTTTCACTCGCGTTATTTGTCATTTGCCAAAGTCCTGAGCGATTGCCAAAGAAGTAGCATGTGATTTCTTCATTCTTATACGGAAATCCTCGGCATTAAGTACTGGAATAACGAGGCAGTCTGCCCGGGGGTTCTAAGCCCACCATCCAGTCAGCCTAAGCATGGCTATGATACGCACGACGCCTAGCTCCTCGGACAGCCGAACAGGGCAATCGACGCACCAAGCTCCCTTCGCCACGCCTGTTCCAGTACTTATGATGTTCAGCCTCGCGTACAGATGATCTTGATGTCAGTGCACATGCTCATCTTCTACTATCTGCCTGGGCAACGCATTAGTCCTGTATCCGGCCACCAAGGGCGCGTTCATGACCCACATTAGTTCGTCCTAAGACTATTGTCAGCAGGACAATCCACGACAGACCTTCACATATCGATGACAGCACCGAACTTACAGTTGTCACGAGCCTCGGGGCGGTAAACTCGAAGCGTTCGCCTACAAACTGTGGTTGATGCGTAAGCAGAAGAAGACGCCGTGCAAAGAGGTTACTGACGCGAACAAGGATCGTCTGGTGGAACAGCGCGACTAGCAACTCCTCGAGTTTTTGCTTCCGGATGTAACCAGCATAGCTTGGGGGGATAATATTCTGGACTTGTGGAGCCTCCATCATTCGGTATAAGATAAAATGCCTGGGAGAATATTTCTCGGCGGCCTTGCCTCGACGAACTGTAAAGGGTGCAAAGGATGAAGAGTGCGGACAGTGAGAGCGGCAGTGCCAAAGAAAATGGAGCTGATTTGAAGCAGAGCCCCAACAACCCCTCTCTTACGTGAATCGAATGGCCGAAAAAGCACCTCATTACGAGATATGGCTCCCGGGCCTCCAGGCTAATGCAGGACGAAAGGCTGAAACGGTTCTATTAACAAGGCTTTTCCCGCTCTACCGAGCCTGACATTAGCGGTAATATATGCAGAGTCTCCATACAAGAACCGTGCTTCGGCTGTGCAGCAGGCTCGTATTGGACTCTTAGTTCTTTCCCTTTGCTGGTTTGCTCACGGGGCTTTCTGTCGCGTCCGCCTGTTGTCTCCTCAAGGGCTGCTTGACTCTTCGTGTCATTGAACAAGTAGTCTCCTGTAATCTGATGCTCATTAGATTCACCTAGCAGACATTGATCATCCTGGGAACGGGAGCATTGCATGGAACAGCTGCACTCACCCAGCCATTCGGACACCTTCTAATCGCAGCCACTGTACTGATTGAGGCTCACTGGCATGGAACAACAATTGGAAAGGCGGCTCACAGATAACGCGGACGAAGACGTTGGGTAAGTTCTTACCGGCATCTGCACTTTGCAAAGGATAATAAAAAGTGTCGACACAGGATCGATGACCCTTTTCGAGGGAAAACGATGCAGGATGTCGAAAACGACGTGCGAGCCTTCTACGCCGAGCTCCCCGAACTTCGTAGCGTGGTTGATATTGATTTATTGATCAAAGGCGCGCAGATCGCAAAGGATTCAAACGCAAGAAGTGAAATGCAGCTGTCCAAAATCGAGCGAGATGTATTGAGACAGGAACAAAAGTTTAACTTGCATGGAATTACCGAAATCTTGCAGCAAATGGAGGGCCTCCGGGTCACCATTCTCACTACGGCTTGTGCAGCGGTTGCCTTGTAGGTATCTTCCGCGCGCTGAGCCTTCCATAGGTGCTTACTCAAGCCGGACATGTAGAGGCTGGCAGCAGTCCGCTATCAATACGTCGGCTCAGACCTGGCCATACCGGTTCTGTTTACATCCGTATAGCTGGAAAGCCGCCCTCATCAATGCAGTGCCATCATTATCCGGCAGTATCATGTAGGTTCCAACCACAAGAATCTAATATGAGGTGACGCTAATATGATATTTGCTCCCGGCCAGCGGAACCTGGGTCAGTGACCCGTTGCAAGGTGTTACACTGAAAACCCCGGCTATACTCAAGAATTTTCATCTGGGTAGACGGTTTGCGATGATGCTGAGTGGCTTCGTGTCCGTAATATGCTGTATCTGTACGCATATTCTCCTGAGCATGACAATGGACCGGGCTTAACGTGTGTCTGATAGGGTCCGCTCGCTGTGAAAGCTGGCAGGAGCTTCTGATATGCCGAGTGATCCTCGGATTTAGTGTAAGCTGTCATTCAAAGAATCTTATGCCTAGCTCTGCGCTAATAGCTGAACCGTAGATCGGAACAAAAGCCTCTGTTGCGCCTATTTTTGCTGCAGAGGCTGCAATGGAGAAGTCTAGGGGGCGCATACTGATGATGTGGCAGTTGTTTGATGCATTGTATGTTGCGACCCCGCTCTGTTAGCTCGGCTAGCAAGGTCACTTATGCGATGAAATTGTAACAGCGGCATCATGCTTGGTTTCATGACGGCGTTGATTGCACCCCATAGCTGGCAGGTGCAGCTCGCCGCCCCCCTAATCCCGTCTGTAGCCCTAATGCTTCTGGCCATTCTAAGCCCCGAGTCACCAAGGCTTCTGATACGCACAAAGCGATATGGGGACGCATATAAGTGCCTACGTCGTCTGCGAAGGCTCGAAATCCAAGCAGCCCGTGACTTCTACTTCATCCACGTCCAGCTTCAGCGTGAAGTCAATGTATGGCGAAGGCAGCGCGTTGGACCGGTCCCCAGCGCGAATTTCGATTACCAGGAATGGGTAGAGCGGCAAAATACCTTCAAGCGCATGCTGTATCTCATTACCTTGCCAAGGAATAGGAGGACTTGCTTGGTTTCGTTTCTGGTTATGCTGTCACAGCAAGCGTGTGGTGTGAGCCTCCCCTCTCACTTCTTCTATGTACCGAAACCTTGCTTTGCTGATACCATACAGATAAACGTTTTAGCATACTACTCATCGATCATTTTTCAGGATCCGAAAGCGCTTACACAAGCCAACTTTCTTAGTTTTGGTTGGTTGCCTGCTGCAGAGCAAGCATCTAAGTGGTTTACTGACCTTTTCTTCTCCAGGATTCGGCGCGGCAAATTTCGTCTTCACCCTGCCATCCTTCTTTCTAATCGATGAAAAGGGCCGGAGATTCATCCTCCTAACTTCCTTCCTCGGTATGGCCGTCAGTCTTCTCGGCGCAAGCTTCTGCTTTATGATTAGCGAAGAGGGCCCGCGCATCGCGGCAGTCGTGATTACGGTCATTATCCTGTTCACTGGGTCTTACTCTATCGGGGCGGGCCCGGTCCCATTTACTCTGAGTGCGGAGATTTTTCCGTTGGCCTTTCGTGGTCAGTATCAACATCCTTACGTTGCGTGCGCACTACTTGACGTAGCTGACATGGATCGTTGACGCAGAAGTTGGAATGAGCTTTAGTGTCATGGTGAACTTCCTCTTTCTGGGCGTACTCATTCTGGTTCTTCCACAGACGGTATCATTGTCCTCGTTCCTGGAGGAGGAATGCAGGGCTACGAGGAGTCTTGGGAAAGTGTACTCGCTCCCTGAAACGCAGACTGAGTACTCGGGTAGTGAGAAACGGAATATTCTTCTTGGGTTCACGTATGTCCCTTCTTTCTACCCCAAAAACTTGATTCAACAACTGTCGATGACTAGTTGGCTAATGATCCGCAGCGGATTGAATGTGCTAATGTTCGTACTTCTATTCTTGTTTGTAAGACTACCTATACCTCCTCCAGGGGGATTCACCACTTCTGACCCGAGTTCAATTCGGCTATAGGTTCCAAGCACAGAGCGAAAGACCCTTGAAGATATGAATCACCTCTGTAGGTCCCCACTCTTGCTATGTGTGTTGTCCCTTGTTACGATAGATATTGACAGCCCTTCACTGCGCTAGTCAACAAACGTACAACGCAGCTTATTCGCGATAACGTCTATAGTTCTCACAGACTGATTTGTGGAAAGAGGAAAACCTCGGCTACGGAGGGTACCAGTACTGAGCTTGATCCAATTGAAAATGGGAATCGAGTGTCTTAGCAACCCAAAAAAAGGGAAGGAAAGAGAGAGAGAGAGGGAGAAGAGAAAATCGTCCGACCCTGTCAGTATGTCGAGTTGTTGAATGTAGCGTAATCATTCGATTTCTGCCTCCATTGAATATTTCGAGACTTTTTATTTGACATAAACAGCCAGCTACAAAGAGCAGTTATATAGAATTGAAGATTAATTGTTATTCTATTAGACTGAACCTCTCAAGGAGTTTTCTCATGTTTCTAGATATTTTACTCTTTTCCTCCCTCGGTAGTCTCCAGTCTCGGATCTCGTGCACCAGAAGGCCCATATCCCGAGTGTCGCCTCTAGCCAACACCAGATCTGCTGCACACTCGTGCTCTTCCTGGTCAAAGCGGTAGTCAGGTTTAGCCCCGAGTGTCAAAAGGGCCATGGTGATTTCAGGTCGGTTACGTTGACTTGTATTCCGACGCAGGTGGTCTTCTAAAGCGGTTCGGTCCAGGCGGTTTACCTGGTTTGCGTCAAGCGACAGACGTTCGCGTGATGCTTTCCGCTTAAACAACTCCAGGACTTCGATTTTGCCGGCCTCCGTTGCGAAGTGGAGGCAGGTGTTTCCATCTTCACCCTGGAGATTCCAGTCTGCGCTCCGTTCAAGCAACCTCTCCGCTGTCTGACAGTAACCCTTCTTGCAGGCGTACATCAGCGGGGTGTTTCTGTAGCGGTCTCTCTTGTCCACCTCAGCGTTCTTGTCGAGCAGGAAGTCCACGACATTTGTATAGCCACGTTGCGCGGCAAGGCCTAGTGCTGTCATGCCTTCTTTAGGGTGCGTGGAGTTTAAGCAATCAGGCTTCTCGACAACCGGTAAGGCCTTGAGCTGGGTAAGAGCGTCGTATTTGTTCAGGTGCATGATTGCGAGAAAAATCGGCTCAATGGCGCTCTGCCCTGTCGGTTGCCATTCGGGGTATCTGAACGGCACAGATTCGGGCGACAATGGTGATAATGGGCCTACGCCAACGGGCGGCGATTCGGCCGAACTTTGGCTAGAAAGGCGATTGACCGAATCGATCTCGCCGACTGAGTCTCGGAAGGACATCACAGAGATTGATTCTCGGACGGCATCCGCAGATGCTCCGCTTCCGCGGGCGTCATTTGGCTTAAATGATGCGAACGGGTCAGGACCTTCGGGCAATTTGCTAATTCGTGCCAGCTCCCTTTGGACGCCCTGGGCATCCGGTCGGTTGTTTCTGTCAACGGACAGTATCGCATACAGCAGGGAACCACACGCCCTGGTCATCTCGCAGGACTCACTACAAAAGCGGTCGAGCATCTCCTTGACATGCGGGTTCAGAGCACCTTCTCTGTGGAAGAAATCATCTCTGTATTCTGCGCCGTTCTGCCCGGACTTCTTGCCTCGAACATTGTCGAAAATTTCCAACCCTTCGACGCCGTACCGTTTCCGACACACCACCCGGCACAATATGCACCCCAAGGACCAAACATCACTTTTCGGGACATACGTTCCATCTGGCGGTTTGTAGGGCGATATGTGCTGCTCGGGCATGGCAACTCCACTGTCTCCATGAGCCAGAAGGCCCGCCGGCACCTGTGTCTGGGTTAATATAAACCTCGCCAGCCCGAAGTCCGAAAGCATCCAGTGGCCCTCAGGTGAGCTCTCTCGCCATTTAATAAGAATGTTTTTTGGCGTTAAGTCCATGTGCAATATCTTAGGGTCTGGTGGTTGCGGGTTATGTAGGTGCTGGAGCGCATTGGCCAGTTTCTCTACCTGGACAATCAAAGATGCCAGGGTGATGTTATGCTTTTCTTCCCATCTCTCCTTCAAGAAGGTGTCCAGGTTGCAATCAGCAAGTTCCATCACAATATTAGGACTCTCTCCAACGGTGATCATAGCCAGAGGTACAAGAATATGTTCGTGTTTCAAAGGACTGTTCACAAGGTGTTTGAGATTTCCCCTTTCACGCATAAATGAATGTTTGCTATGAAACACTTTCCGGGCCACACCCTTATCCTGTAGTAACTTATTAGCCTGCATGTTCAAAATTTTGCAGGGGTGGACTTGCTGTTTTGTTCAATTCTCCTCCCTGCTTTAGATATTGCCCCGCGGGGATGATCTCTTTAGTGACCCTGCCATAGCCACCCTCCCCAAGCTGCGCATTTTTTGCAGAGATAAACGGTAGCCTCGAGCCATTTGGATATTCGTCGTCCTTACCGGATCGGATTACAATCGGATTGAAAACCGGAATCTTTTCACAAAAAAATTGTCCCCAGAGCAACCCCAGATCTTGCTCCAGGTCTGTTGGAGGACGATTCATCACCACATCATCATTACAACCCAGCCTGCTCTCTGCTCCTTTTAGGAACAGCTCCCGGAAATGAGGCCACCCATCCCAGTTGATGAGAACCAGGATGGAGAAGGTGCGCAATAGGTGTTCCCTGATATAGGTGACCTCCTGATCGCCGAGGTTCAAACCCACGAAATTAGCACACTCTTTCAATTTTTCAGTCGACCAAATGCGCGAAAGGATATTCTTTGTGATGAATTTTTCCGAATGTCTCTCTTTCTTTAGCATCTGCTCCAAGATTGTTTCGGCATACTGTTTTAAGACGGGTTCCGATGAATAGGCACGCGTACGAGAAGTCGGAGAGGTCGACGAAGTCGATGTAGATGGCGCTCTGGGGGCGCTTTTCCATTTGCCATGAGTAAACATGGTTGTTATTTTGGGGTTGCGTTTGCTCGACCAAACGAGCGGGCTTGTTTGGAGATCTCGATTAGACGGAGGTGGAGACTCAGAAACTGAACCGACAGCCGTCGCTCTGAGACGGTCGAACGCCGTCCACCGGAGTCGAATAACTCCAGCCTGGCGAGAGTCTTTGCCTGGCAAATTGTAAGCGGGAAGCGGGGTGATTGAGCAGCAAACCGCTGCCTATGATAGCCGCTTCCTCGCATCAGTCAGGCGGACTCAAAACCGAGGCAAGTGCAAGCAACGACCTGACCAATCGACAGTCTGACCGGAGCATTACTACGACTAGTGGTGTACGTGGCTTACACATAGTCTTTAGACTATGGTCCACGTAGTCCAGCAACTTTTTAACTTCCACTGAGGTGAGACATGAGGCGCTAGCACTTTGAGTTTGGACTCCACACCCCACATTATCGCAGCCCCACGGGCAGTGACAATAAGGCGTTATGAGCCACTAAGCCACAAGCAGAAATTATATACGAACGGAAACTCAATTGGGAAAAGTGTCAAGCAAATATAACGCTAACCCAAAATGGGGCCATGACTACCAGCCTAGTCTTAGCAGTCATATTTTCCAGATTCAGAAATTCACAGCTTTCTACATACTATAACTAGTACATCTAGAATGTGTAGCTTCGCCTTGGCACGTCAAGCACTGGTGCACAGGATGAAGCTCCTATCCCCTAGTGCCGCTGACCGCCCAGCCAGCGGAGCCTTCTGGACGTCTGGCTCTGATAATTCAGGTTCGAGATCAAGATGAGACTGAAATATGGCTTCTGGGTATCCCAGCGATAGAGCAGAGAGATAGCATGGATAAGCAGCCATTCTTTCTGACCAACATGGCCTCCCTCGCGTCAGTTACCAGGGGCAGTGACGGTGGGAGGAAGCCGAGAAATTGCGACAACAGGTTTTGCAGACCTCAGAACGGTTGCTAGGGTCAGAGAATTTTGACAAGCTGACCGGCATGGTTAACCTATATTAACATACCAGGGTCAAGGACAATGGAAGCGCCCAGGGAAAGTAGAAGTACAGGTACTGGTAACCTAAAACAAGGGACTAGGGCCAGAACACCCCACGCTGATATGCTAACCAGCATGGTCAACCTCACATCAACATACGATGGTCAAGGCCATTCGAGGAAAGCAGAATAGCTACAATTACAGGTTATGGAGACCTCTAAACATGTGCGAGGGCTTGAACATCCTGTGACTCTGATCAGCACGCATAACCTTGCCTCTACATGGAAATTGACGGAAAGATACGCTGATGCTATAAAATTGATGATTGTGTTGAGCTTCGCACCACGCGCATAGGGCTTGATCATCACTTTCGGTATATCGAGAAATGCTGCTACCAGGTAGCTCATAACGGCTGACCATGCTTCTAATCAATACCCATTGGCTTTCAGACCGCCGTAGATGACTTGTAAGCACTTTTAGCAGGGTCCGCTTTCAGATGCCTTGCGCGCTGTCGTCAACCTCCAACGCTTTTTGTAAAGCATACATCTTCAGGCGCTGTCAGCTGACGAGGACCTTCAGTCAATATTGGCCCTTGCTACATCTTCAGGCAATGCACGTCTAGCGGTTGAGTCCGCTATAGGGGGGAAGCTATGGCCAGTTCGCGACTGAGGCGAGGGTAATAAAGACTGCAGTAAATAGAGATAATTAAAACTGGAATCTAATGCTCCAGCCTGGTCCCACTGATATAAGGCACCACCTAATAAAACTATCAAAAAGGGCCATGTAAACTCACAATGAAAAACTCTCCTATACATACTGCATCTGTCAACAGTAAACACATTTGTTAATCATGGAATTGCCAAAATGGCCGCCTCATCCTCCCTTGTAGTGTCAGTTTGCAACGGCTACGTGCCCTCCAGTCCCCGAGTTAGTATAAAATTGGATGAACGCACCGCTAAGGTTGGAAACACCGGCGCCATCACCTTGGGAGGTGAGGGAGGGTGAGCGAGATAGCGAGGGCGCGAGACAAGAACTTGCTTCTCGACGATCTCAAAAGCGCTGGAGATGCATCCATACGCCACATGGTCGGTGTGGAACCGAATCTTAAGGTGTTTGGGGCGAGATCACTCAGTTGGAGCTGGTTATGGAAGATAAACTCCCGAGTTGGTACTATATGGAGTACTCAAACGGAAAGTCCAGACATACAAGCGTCTCCGACCGGTGGTTGAGATATACGTGTGCTTACTTTCAGATGCCAAATCCGTCATCTCGATGCTGAAACTGGTGGGGCGACAAAAGCTTGCTGCAGGCCTGGGGTTCTTATCACTGGGAGAGGAAGACGAGCAGTATCCGCACTACACCTTTACCGACTTCTCCAGGGGCTTTCTCCCCACAGTTAATGCGAAGTTTCCTGGCCGCGCTCCGGTTACGGAGGAGAAATGGATCGAGTCTGGCACTTTTAACCTAGTCCTTGCCTCCCCAGTCTGGCATGGAACCAAGTCTCTGCACCACACGTTGATGCACGTTTCACGCTTTCCAGGCCAACTAAGATTCCTTCTGATCGACGCAATATACTTTGTGTCCAACGTAATAATTACATATTCTACTAGTGGTAATAAGCTGAGTCTGGCCCCCTACAAGTGTAGTTATGTTTAAGCTCTCAGATCTGCCCATGATACTACTGCAGGAACCATCGTCCTTGAACTCATGGCCGGAGTCAGCAGCGCCATGTCTGAGGGATACAGAGTCCTAGAATGCGATGTAGCTACATCTTGATTACCTCGGTTTTACCCAAAGATACCGTGCTCAACTACTGTAGGGATTGGGATATTGATGATAACAAAGGAACGCGATATACGCTTGACAAATAAGACTCACCTCCTCATCATTTACTCTCTGGTTAATTACTGCTATCTCTATATTTGCAATGTACAAGGCCAGCAGATTCTGGAGGCTAGCAAACTAGCACTTGGATGGTCAATACTGCGCTTCTGAACCATCATCACATACCCAACTATCAGTACTGACTCTAGTTATCTGGTTGTTGCACTGGCAGAAAACCGGAATACAGCGTGACGCCCGTCCCCAAACCCAGATTCCAGCTAGAGTTTATGATATCACCCCTCCCGCCCAATCAACTGCAGCCTAGCACCGTTTTCATGTTGACGCCACCAATCCTCTGTCGTGATACGCAATACACAAACCCAAAATGTGGTTGCCGGACATTCCGAGCCGGTCGTCTCGCACGTCACCCACAACCAGCAATCTAACCACACCAAACGCAATGAACGAGGAGCTTGTTAACGCCAGGCATCTCAGGAAGGCCTCTTAGAAACCAACTGAGTCCCTCGCACGAGGTGTCAGGATATGAGAGGCAGTCTGCGACTCATTACTCGCACGATAATTTTCTCCCGCTTCGGTATCCTGGTAGTCATTCAGGAAACTGGTGATGGCAACGATCCCCGCAATACAGAAACCATGCAACCTCCCAGATACTACGTATGAGTCGACACTGGCTACGCGCCTAAACCATTTTTATGACTATTTCGGGACGGGCATAGACTGATGCGCCATATGTGGTAAGGGTAATATTCTGTTTAGGACGAGTTGAGGAGGTGCGGGTTCCGCATGGGTTGTTATCGATGTCTATGAATGAGTTCATTGAATACTGAGACAATAGATCCCCATCTAGGTGTATTTATAGCCCGAGGTTGGATAGCATGGAGCATACTATTGAGTTATGAGGTCACATATCTCATACTGGACCACATACTTAGGTTCCGCTCCTCAGTCACCCCGCACTGCTTCGGCCTTTGGACCCTTACGCCTTCGTTCTTCTGAGCAATTCTCCCTTTGTTCTCCAAGACCCTTCAGAAATTCTAATAAGTTCCTTTCATATACAGTAAAATGGTAAACCTTTCGCGCGTCTCCCAGGAGACCTCCTCACACCGCGAACGCCGCGAAATAAGGGACGTTTCTGTCCAAACCACCGAGTATGCTGGAGTCTACGGTACAAAGTATGCGGCTGAGGAGCTGCCGTTATACGTGATGAATGATAAGGGCATGCCCCCGGATGTCGCCGAGCAGATGATCAGGGATGAGTTGAGCTTGGATGGGAATCCGTTATTGAAGTACGTTTACCCCCCTTCTAGGTGGGTATGTGCTCATATGGATGCGTTGTAGTATGGCTAGTTTTGTGACGACTTATATGGTATGCCCCTTGTTCTTTGATAGTCAAATAGGACGTGTACCGATGATATAGGAACCGCAAGTCGAAACCCTAATGGCGGCGGCCATGCGCAAGAACTTTATCGATTTCGAGCAGTATCCGCAGAGCGCGCGCATGCAGACGCGGTGCGTGAACATGATTGCTGATCTGTTTAATGCGCCAACGAATCAGGAGTTTAAAGAGGGAACTGAACACGGGAAGTCGGAGGGGGTGGAAGGCGCGATGGGGACGTCGACTGTTGGGTCATCGGAAGCTATCATGCTTGCTCTTCTTGCCATGAAGAAGACGTGGCATAAGAAACGGAGCGACGCAGGGGAGGATACCTCGCATCCAAACCTTATAATGAATAGCGCAGTACAGGTCTGTTGGGAGAAGGCAGCGCGGTATTTTGATGTAGAGGAACGCTATTGCTATTGCACGGATGACAGATATGTGATCGATCCGGTTCAAGCGGTGGAACTGGTGGATGAAAATACGATTGGCATATGCGCGATTATGGGGACTACCTATACCGGCCACTACGAGGATGTCAAAGCTATCAATGACCTGCTCGTTCAACGAAATATCGACTGTCCGATCCACGTCGACGCCGCGAGCGGAGGGTTCGTGGCACCCTTTATCTGCCCTGAGCTGGTGTGGGATTTTCGCCTGGAGAAGGTCGTGTCGATCAATGTTTCAGGGCATAAATACGGCCTTGTATTCTTACCACTCCTCCTAAATGAGCGAGGGAAAAAACTGACACCAGGCCAGGTGTACCCCGGCGTTGGCTGGATCTTCTGGCGCTCGCCAGAATACCTTCCCAGAGAACTAGTCTTTAACGTCAACTATCTCGGCTCCGAGCAGGCGACCTTTACTCTAAATTTCTCCAAAGGGGCATCGCACATTATCGGCCAATACTACCAGCTCATCCGCCTCGGTCGAAACGGTTACAAAGCCATCATGCAGAACCTAGTCCAGGTATCGCAAAAACTCGCCCGTGGCTTGTCAGATCTAGGTCTCCTTATCCTTAGTGATAACACAGGAAATGGCTCTGGTGGCGTGCCACTAGTCGCATTTCGGCTTCCAGACGATGAAAGCCGGCTGTTTGATGAATTCGCTGTTTCTGCTGTTCTGCGCCGCAGGGGTTGGGTTGTACCCGCTTACACCATGGCACCGAGGAGCAGTAATCTAAAGCTGATGCGCGTCGTCGTTCGCGAGGATTTTACGGCCCATCGATGTGGTATACTGATTCAGGATATCAAGATGGCTATCAAGTGGCTGGAGGAGATGGACGAAACGACAATTCAGCGGTATACCACGTACGTTTCCACCTCTGCGTTGAGCATCCACAAGCATGCAATCCACTTTAAGCCTTGAGACTAACATGCAATAGGTATCTCGCCCAGCATGGGACATGTCTTCCAAATGCACACTCGTTCTACAAAGACGAACACTCCCTTCATGGCAAGACTGGCAAAACGCATGCCGTTTGCTGACCGCGTCGAGCCTAGTCTCAGGCCACCAGCGGCTTATGGCTGTTTTCATCGTGCATTGATCATGTTCTGGCTATTTGAGTTTGGCTGAATCCAAGTAATTTATCCGGACGTTCATAAATTGATCTATTTCCCTTAAACAGGCCTTGACGGAACAGCAGATTCTCCCTTCAAGCTAAGAAACATAGTCAGAATGACCCACTTCAATGCTATGTTCTTATACTTCTTCGCGACACCAACCCCCTAAGTTGGCTTTAGACCTTGACACAACCCGCCGGTTAACCGTCAAAGGTCGATCCAAGCCCTATATGGGTCAGGTTGCTGTACACAGTCTAAACCCGTGAGTTAGGTACACGTCAGACTTTCAGCCTGCGCGGAAGTTTTTTGGTAACCTGCAGGCTGGCAAAGAGTATAAACTTGCTTTATAAACCTACTATTTGAACAAATCAGCAATTCTATACAGGGGATATAGCCTAATGTAGGAGATTTATGCAAAATATAGGTTCGCAGTTAACCTGTATGTTAACTGTCAAAACCCTGTATGGATTAGCAGGTTTTGGGTATAAGGCCTGATTCTCGACCTGGCCTGCGAGTACGGGCTCTGACCTTGGAACCGTGACAGGTTTATCACAGTCTAATCCACAGATAACCCGCGCGGCGCAATGCCCACCAATGTTTTGCCCAAAACATATATAAAAACGCCCCATAGGTTCGTCATCCATTAGATGGAGCGTATCCTAAATTGCTGGGCGAGACTGCAGCAGTATTATGATTATGGCTCTCCGTTGTAGGGCCAAGCTTTGATGAACCATACTTGGGTAAATACCTTCAAACAATTCTACTAGCGATTATCTATCTACCTCAGCTAAGTATTTTCGGTAACGTTCACCGCGTTGAATTGGATTTCGCCTCTAGTTCAATCTTTGAGGGTATGTGTGCATGAATAACAAGTCCTAGCAGAATCAGGCCACAGTTCCCTCTGGTTTCCTAAACGATTAGCCCTCACCCACTCATGAAGTGATGGTCTGTATATTCAAGCAGAAGCGCACCATGTCATAGAGAACCCTTCCGCCATCCATCAGCGCCAACATTATGAAACTAGACTCGAACTGGCAAATATAGCTTCAATCCAGCCTAAACAGCGCAGTGCCAAAGCCAAACTGATCGTACCCTCCGCTGTTCGGTCCATAGTCACCACTTCCTCCTTCAGCACCACCGCCATCTTCGACCACCAAGTCTCTGTAGGCCCCCGTCCACGAGGCATTTAAACCCTTGACCCCGTTATAATGTGCATACAACAATTCGGCTATCTGCCGAATTCCCCCCCGCGCACTAGCGCTGATTACGTCCGCCGTACCGTGGGAGTTTGTATAGCTAGTGAAGGGGACATCATTGCCAGTGTTGTACTTGAAGACATACTCCGCGCTGTTGTTGTCAACTACCCATCCCTCAAAGTTGCTGAACAAGCCAATACTTACCCAGCAAGAATGCGGTTATCTCCCAACGCAAAAAGATCTTCACCCTGGTTGTACGCTTGCTGCGCCAACACACCAAGGAGCCCATAATCAAGCAGACTGTGGCCCTGGTCACGACCAGCCTCCTGGCCCTGGCCCAGGGGCTTCCCCGATCCTTCCTCTTCGTGAATGATCCATATAGCGTTGTTCAGAGCACCCATGCCTTGACCCTCCTTGAAATAGGTGATTGCCTGGTCGATGGCAGTTTGGTTGTCGCTGACGACGCCGATAGCATGCAAGCTAGCAAGGTTGCAGAGATCCCACTGCAAAATCATCTAATATTAGCTGAATTTCTTCAAGTACTTTCCACGGCAGGTAAGTAGGCAAAAAGAAAAAAAAAAAAAAAAAAAAAAAAAAAAAAAAAAAAAAA
>NW_027396160.1:0-20664 GCF_047715535.1 Aspergillus foveolatus | reverse complement strand
AAAAAAAAAAAAAAAAAAAAAAAAAAAAAAAAAAAAAAAAAAAAAAAAAAAAAAAAAAAAAAAAAAAAAAAAAAAAAAAAAAAAAAAAAAAAGAGGACAAGACGACAACAACGCGAGAGACTCACATTCGCCCAATAATTATCAATTACCGCATCGTTATGATTTTGCAAGAAATCCACATTCATCGGCAAAAATATCCTTTCTAGCAATTCCACCACACCCTGAAGCCCATCCCAATTCTCGTACCCTCTCAGAACTTCGGCCGCATTTGCCAGCTGATATCCATATATCCCAGATGCAAGAAACCGGTCCGAGCTCCCTTCGAGAGAATTTAGCGTGCCACTCCACGCATCTAGAATAGCCGCTGCAGCATCTGCATTTGCCTCCGCCCCGGTAACTTTCCAGTAGACGGCGTTGGTGTATGCAGCGGCGATGTCGCGATACAGACTTGGGTAGTTCTCGGAGTCGCAGCTGGAGCCACGGCAGACCGTTTCGGTGGCTGATGGTGTGTAATCTGGGTCTGCGTTGGCGGCAAGCTTATTCAAGCCTGTCAGCTGCGGCTCGGTCTTTGATGAGATGAAGTCCTGAATGCGCGTGAAATCATCCTCTGTGTGGAGGAGACCGGGGTGCGTAATTGCTGCTGCGGAGAGCGCAGCATTGAGAAAGGCATAAAGAGACTTGGAGGACTTCATTTTGGCCCGAAAGAGATGTTATCAGTCCAGTATTGTGAAGTCAGAAGGACCTAAACATTGGATCGTTGACGCTTGATATACCCTGATATTAACAGCACATCGGCTCCTGTAGCAGAAATAGCGGAGCTGAAAATACAGTTTTTTTGACAGGGGAAGAGTTATTCTACACGCTGCCCGGGACCTGCTCCGACGGCAAATTCATATGGAGCATTCAACGGACACCTCCGTACTGAGAATCTTACGTAGGCTCAATATAGGATGGTGGAAGCCCCTCCAGGGTTCGCTGTCCCTTAATTAACTGACTGTCGATCCCGGTGGAGACATGCCGTACAGCAACAACAGGGGACGCTCGATTGCGCAAACAGCTTGATCTCTCTTACGTTGCCCTGGATAGACCCCCGGATAGGCTTACTTTCTTGCAAATTATGGTCACCATAAGAAGGATTACCTGAGACATCCGTTGACTGGCATGTCTTCGATCTACCGATCCCGCGTTCTACTTGTAACAACCAAACTAATTAACCGATCAGGAACATAGCACCCGGTCCACTTTGGCCTCAGGGATCGTTATTTGCCGACTCATCGTGTGACTTACCTTCGCAAGTTTAAGACCAAGATCCTTCAGTAGAGTTTGTCCTGTCTCAAGAGATGGGCATATGAAACAGCTCCAAAAACCCTGTACCACTAAGGATCAGCCATGCCCAAATGAACATAGAAACCGTCTCTTCAACCATAAGCCATGTAGACTATTATTTCTATTACCGCAAGGTAAGGTCGGACTAATCAGGATACTAAGGCGCCCTCTCCATAGAAGTGAACGGGAGCAGCCCAGGATGCAAGGTAATAAAACTTCTTTTGTCTCCTTGAGCTTTGGCTGCAATACCCCAGTAAACCAAGATGTATCTGCGGGAGCGTTTAATCCCGGGGCCACGGGAGAGGTATCGGAGAGGCTCCTGTCGAACTAATCTTGTTGGTTAGGCAATTTGCAGTATGAGACGCCTTATTTGACCTGGTAGTCTTCGTGGGACAACCACCTAACCTGGACCGACAAATACTCAGACGGGATGCAAACTATCTTCAACCGTGCTAAAAGTATTTTAGGCTTTTATGCTATGTATAATAGAAGTTTGTCTACATACAACTGTCGTCACTTTTTAACATAATGAATCTATTCCATAACACTAAGATGATTTTTTGTGAGCCCGTTTGCTATCCTGTATACTATAAGTATGTATATAAATGCTCCTTACCATGCCGAAAGAGAATTCGTCCTAGTCTTTTCAGTATCAACAGAGGTTACAAGTTCTAAATTCTACCATTTTAGAGTGCGACGCAGGTTAACACGCCAATAAGTGAGAACAAAATGCGCTAGGGTGCACAAAAAGGGCTTATTAATGTTATCAACTTGGGTGTCTACCGGCAATACAGTCATTATTGAAGAGCATCAAATATCATATCTGGCCCTACCGGAGTTGAGCTGGGAAGAGGATAGAGAGAACGGAGTTTGGACTTCCTGGAAAGTTCAAAGACTCTTAGATAGATGTGAGATATTATTACGAGCCCAGGTCTGGAAACACTGGGCTTCATCCAACCTCATGATCCGCAACTGGTGATTGGCCTACCTATGGTGGATTTGACCGAGCCGTTAAGCAGATTTCCTCTTCATGCGGCTGGATATTATTGGAAGGGCACGCCTGAGACTGATATTGATCAGGCGATGCTGTTAAACAGTTTATCTGTCAAAGCAATTATACAGGGCCTCCAATGTCATACGATGCCGGTGTTCCAGGGCCTGCAGTTCTTGTTACGATTGAGAAATGTGGCCTTTCCTTTGCAAAGCAAGAGATTGAGCAACTCCAGGAGCCGTGCGAATCAAGGAAGCTTTACACGATTAAGTCAGGTCAACACAAACAAGACAATCTATCTCATTTACCCAGATGCAGCATCTTCCACTGTGCAGGGCTTGGCCACACTAATACAAATCCCTTGAAGAGTCACCTACTACTATCGATGGCAAAAAATCCGCTGACAGTCGCCAGCCTACAGAGCTGAATCTCTGAAAGGAACCCCTCTTTCGGGTGTATCTCGCTGCTTGAGGAGCTAGTGATATGGCGGGTAGCTTTGTCTTGAGAGCCAAATATGCTATTTAAGGTATTCGGACCATGAATCATGCCTTGTGATCTTCTTCCTAATAATATTTATATGAGCCGAGACCAGCGACACGACTCAATAAATTCTTCAACACATGCGTAACCCTCAAACTACCTCTGTTCCGACTTATATTCCACAGGCCAACATTGTACTCCGCATATCACAGGCTCGACTATTTGGCCCTTCAGTTGCCCTAATAGCGTCGTTTTGTTTGTTGGCTGCCGCACATGGCCCAGGTTCCCATACTTTACTGGCCTATCCCTTTGGATTACCAGCATCTTCGTTTTCCAACTGCGTCGTCGCACCTGAAATGCTTTCAAGGTAGACAGTATGACTATTTGCTCAACCGAAGTCAATCTTTATGGTTGCGGTGGCAGAGGTCGGCCACGCGAATATCTCTAGTCAGATCATGTGAGGCCGCCCAAAAGACCTGGCTAGGGGGCTTGCAGCCAGATTTGTTTCCCTAGCAAAACAGGACTCCCCTCAGCAGATTCCTCAGGTGACTGGAGTTGCACTCCCACAGCCATCCAGGCAGATAAAACAGCCAAACCAACCTCCCACTCCTGAAGCTTGCGAAGGCCCCCTGAAGAGGCGAACCTCGCAGCCTACAACCTGGGCTTCCCTGACAGCTCCAAGAGCTGGCCAGGGGAACTGGCAAACTATTGCCCCTGAACACCGTACACAAGCCAAGCAAGCAGCACAACGAAAGCTGAAGCAGTCAAACATGACTGACCATCGCATTTTCCTCCGCCTCCCGGCCTCCTCCAGCCTCCGGGCTATTGGACCACATGGCATCCGGGTCACCCTTGCAGGGAAAGTTCCGGACGGGATCACACAGGTGCAAGTGATATCAACAGGATATGCAATCACTACAACTGAACAAGGCAAGGTCTTTTTGCTGTCAGAGAAGGCTGCAAGCCTAGCTGGGGATGGATACTTTGAAATTCCAACAGAGTATCATCAGGTTATTGTCTCCCGGATCCCAAAACAACTCTGGTCCCTGGATGGATGGATAGATACTACAATTACAGATATCAGCATGGAAGCAGAGCGCATTACTGGTATTAAGCCACTCATGGCCAAGCTCTCAAAGCACCCGGTAGAGAGGGACTCTATCACAGCAGTCATAGCCTTTCCAAAAAAGCTACAACACCCCCTGCAACTATTTGGCTTGTCAGGCCTATCAAGGCCTACCCGCCCCAAGCAAAGGCCTTTGCAATGCACCCAATGCCACCGCTTTCACGACACAAGGGCTTGCCGCTCCAGTGATCGATGCGCCTCCTGCGGATCCTCAAAACAAGAACATAACTGCCGCGTACAATGTATTAACTGTTGCGGCCCACATGCAGCAGACTTCCCAAAATGCCCAGCCAGACCCATGTCCAGAAGAACACCATTACCCGCCTCTCAAAGGATGCTCTAGCTGCTATCCGCAAGGCCGGCCGGCTTGCCTTCCAAATGGAGCAGAACAAAGCTGAAAGTTCTAAACAACAAGCAGACAGTACCCAAACTACAAGCCAGCCTACAAGACAGCTCACCCAGGAGCTCTTAAACCAAACCCTGTCCTCCCCTGAACTATGAAAATACTACAAGCTAATGTAGGAAGGGGGGGCGCTGCACATGACCTGCTACTCTCCTTTGAAGCAGATATTATTCTTGTCCAAGAACCTTGGACAAATACAGCAAAGCACCTAACCAAGACCCACCCACGATATCAGCTGTTCAGTCCCCCGACCCGATGGACTGCCAGACCCAGGACTCTAACATATGTACGAAGGGATCTCCCAGCCCATTCCCTCCCGGAACCAATCTCACCAGATATCACCACAATCTACACGGCAGGCCTTACTATCATCAATGTCTACCGCCCCCTAATGACCCAGTTGCCCCTGCTGGTGCTGGCTCAACACCCTCTACACTTTCCACACTCCTAGGATATTCTCCCCAAAAGAACACCATCCTAGCAGGAGACTTCAATACCCGGCATCCATTCTGGCAGCCAGATACTGAGTCTCATGCTGTCACACCCGGTGCTACAAGACTACTGGATTGGCTTGAGACCCATGAGCTGGAACTTCGCCTCGAGCCAGGTACCCCCACTCGTGGACCAAGCACCCTAGACCTTGTCTTCGCCAACCTACCATTGAGGGCCTCAGTAGAAGACCACCTAAAGGCTCCCAGTGATCATGCAACAATCAGAATAATACTGGAGCAAAAAGAGCCCTACCCCGTACAAAAGCTTGGCTCTACCAACTAGGAGAAAGCTAGAGCCCTAGCAAGCCCGCCAGATCCAAGCCTACCAATTAACCTACTAGCTGAGGAGGTAGTCAAGATATCCCAACTAGCAATTCAAGGCGCATCAAGATATAATACTCGCAGACTCCCCAGGACCCCATGATGGACTCCAGAACTAACAAACATACTGCACCAAACAAGACAACAACAAAACCCAAACTATAAACAGCTCCGGAAGGCTATTGTACAGGCAAAGGCTGAACACTGGAAGCAGCAAATTGAACAAGCCATAGCACCTACAGATGCATTCAAACTTGCTAAATGAATCAACACCCAGACCAGCTTGCTGCTCCTCCCCTAAATATACAAGGGACACAGGTAACCACCTCACAGGGCAAAGCAGACGTCTTTCTCAGTCACCTCCTAGAGAAGGGGGCCCTGCTTCCAAATCAAACAGAAGAGGAACCCCCAAACAAGTTGCATTACATCATCTAGAGTATGCTTCCGATATAGGGAGGTGATTTCGTTCTTGTATTGCGCCCATTGATTATCCCCCGCGTTTTGAGACATTGAGGAACACGAGCTATCACGAGTGTCTTGAATATCCTCCGGAAGGTACAGTGGCTGGTGTTAGAAAACAGAATAGAAAAACTTTGCTTTGCAAAATGGGAAGCTGACAGAACATCCACGATCATCAGGGGTAACCGGAGTAACATTGAACAGACTGACATATAACAAGGCTATGGCTATTATTCGGCAAGGCTGATTTGCTGCTTGGCTTCCGCCTATGACTTGTAACTGAAGCTGGCCAAAGACAGCGTCAGCACAATCATCCAATGAAAACCCTCCTACAGTGCAGGGAATATACACCGCCACTCGAACTTTTGATCAGAAGGGTAAATTGCTATAGAACCTATTGGAATTTGAACTAGGTGCTTATCCTCGCTGTCAATTGTTATGAATGACTTGTGAGATAGTAGAAACGCTAGTTCTGCTTTCAGTAAAAGAAGTTGTTAATATACGGATCCTCGGCCAGAAGCGTTTTTACTAGCCAGGCGAAACCACTAATTTAAGCATAAAAAATAGGAAGAAGAATAAAATAACTAATTCATTCCAATGATGCGTAAATTATATGGAGACCTTGGACTGTCTGGTTTATTCCTAACCTAGTCCATGATGCTAGTATTTAATAGCCTTATCACAGGTGATGAGCAGTTGATCCTGCTTCGTCTAGATATGTACAACGCAACAAAAGGTTTATATGCAATCGCTTAATGATACTTAAAGGCTGAAAATGCAGCAGATGCATGAAGGCATCTATATGCTATTATTACACTCCAGTCACAGAATCGCGGCCCGGTCCTTTTTCTGCAACGTCAACTATACCGCCTCCCTGCCAGTCCCTGGCTTCTATTTTCTCATCAACTCCGCATATTTAAGATAGATTGACATCTCCTCACCACTCAGCTTTCTCTGCCGGTAGAACGCATACAGAAAGGGCTCCACGGCCGTGAACCGTGCCCATACCGCATGGACACCTTCCAGCTTCCCCTCGATATACTGAGAACATTCGAGGATTTCCTGCCTTAAATTGTATACCCTGTAAAGCAACAGACTGGTGGCAACACGGCTTCTGCCATTGCTTATTGCTTAGCGAGGTTTTGTGGGCGTTGAAGTCTAGCGGAAGCCCTTAATGATTATTAAACTCCTATACAAACTGTAGTAGGCTATCAGGACCCTCAATACCTTCACCCTTGCAGAGCCTGATGATGTGACTACATACCACAAAGCGAATGTATTCGAGATCTTGTTATTCTAATTAGAGACCCAGTGATTCGAGATCGGTGCATACCCGATGTGCTCGGGAGTGGTCAAACGCACACGCGGCTCGCCGACAGTCACCATCCGGACACTGAGAGCACCGACCCATGGACGTCCTCAAAGCGCCCGTGCACTCTCAAAACTAGAATCACCTTGGAAGTAATATCTGTTTCCATGGTATTGCTCTACTTTGGTCAGCTTGTGGGGGGATTGCGCTATTCAGGTGATTAATAACATAGAAGTATTTTTTATTGCTATTCCAACTTTATCATTAAAAGAATATATTCCCGAGCTTTTTATAACAAAAGCAAGTTAGTATAACTACTAGCCTAGCTTTATAATGACTAACAGAGACTATATCCGCATCCTCTAAGACACATACCAGAAAGGGAATAGAGGTAAAATTCTTACTATAAGGAGTGGTGTCTGCCATTAAATTCACCACCTTAATCGTACTCTCCTCCCACCGCGTCCTTTTACCAACTTCTGCAGAGCCTTGAGCTTTTCATGGCCAGATATCTGGACTGGCGCCAGTGTTTCATGTGGATCGAAGACGTTAGCGGTTTATGTTTTAAAAAATACCGACCAGCAATCCTCCTGTTCCAACAAGGATAATGGGGCGGTGCACAGCTATTCACTGAGTTAAGCGTATTGATCTTCATTTTAAAATCAAGCATACTTATAATATTGAGAGAAAATTTTAAAGTACATACGACCATAGGGTGTGGAAAACAGGGCTTCCCGTCCGCTCAGCCGTACTTAAGCCACACGCCGGCTGGTTAGTAGTATGGTGGGTGACCACATGCGAATCCCAGCTGTTGTATGTTTTTCTTTTTTGTACTTGATTGTCACCATTATCAATGCGGACAAAAGTGCAATGAGTGTGCTGCTGCTTTTAGGCTTGTGAGACACTAAGACTAGGGTGGGTGCAGGTGAGATGCGTGAGAACAAGGTGAGAACATCACCCACTTGAGCGAGCGGGGGTGAGAAGGGTGAGAAGGGTGAGAACTATCTCTAACCGCCTACTAAATCAGGTTAAGCTTCGTTTCGCAAAGACATCCCATAATTAATCTCTTCATATATATAATTTTCTTCTCTATGTTTCGGATTCCGAATATAAGCACTAGAATGGTTGTATGAATGTTCTGATTGGCATGCCGTCTTATATTGTAGGCTCTGAATCTATAGAAACTTATTAGCTTTATTCAAATAGCCCAAAATAACAACAAATTGCAGTGGCTCACAATGCGCGGCTCATGATCAGGCTTAGACTATAGCAGGGAGGTCTCAAGACAAGATAGGTCAGGTCAGGAGACATTGTAGGTCTGCAGATAAGGTAGGTCTGCAGACAAGGTAGGTCTTGAAACCCTACGACTAATCCAGCTCTAGACATACTTTACCCTGTAACGGGCGTAGGCAGTATTATTTCCAACTGGCTGTCCTGTATAAACGATCACAAAGCTTAGAGAAAGAAACAAGAAATAGAAGCGCAGATATCTTCCTCCTCCCTTTTATCAACCTTTCCCAATTATACGTCAAGACTTCCGACTTCCCGGACTTGCATGCCGACGGATCTCTTTTCCTACGAGGCCGCAATTCCGAGGCTGTACACTGATGTTGCAGAGACCTTATTTAGAACCAGGTTGAGGGCATGGCCGACAACCAAGATCCAGGCCATAGCCTGTGACAACAAAGATGTAGAAGCATCCCTGGATAGCTTGCAGTATAAGCTGCAAGTTAGCAAAAGAAAAGTATTTAAATATGCTGCCAGCCACAGGCAAAAGTCATTTCTATAGTAGCCAGGAGAACACGTGCAAACTTGGCAATATCTTAAATATATATTTTCTTCAGCCTCCTGGTAAGTTCAAGCTCTTTCTCCTAGGCTACAAGGGCAATAACCTGCATAGATTTAGTTATTGTTTCTCTGTATAGAGGACAAAAAGATTTATTACTCATGTCTTCTACTTTACAGATAATACACACCACCGAAAACATTTGGTGGCTAGAGGATTTAGTCTCACTGAGATCATACGATGATACCCCGTATCTATCTACCCATTTAGACGATCGTTCGCTATTCTAAAACCCGTATCCCAAGGCACAGCGGCGATGCTCTTTGCCAATTTCGTACATTTCTTCAGAAAACGGCTCATCATCTTTCACGCGCTGAAGCCAAGTCAGTTCCAGAAAAGGCTGGCCGTATCCCTGGCAATGTGGAGAAGATTACTCGCAGTACCGCCCCAGTCCCTACTAAAAACGGATGCGACTTGCGGAATAAAGCAAGGGCCCTTGGACCTAATATCCAGTGGGATACTTGTCGCAAGGCCCATACAGAATACCTTTAGGTAGTCTGATAGATCAAGTTGCGCCGTTCGAGAAAACTTGTAGAGGAGACGCGGCCCAACTGAAACCAATCTCCGTCGAGGATCATCTTAGCTACCTTCACCTGAATCTTCCTCAGGAATTGGAGAATGTAAGAGAGGCCAAAGGCCGGCTTTTAGAGCTCGTTTCTTATTGTTCCAGTGACAAAAGAGTCCCAATGTTGCCGCGGATCTTCTTTACAGGGAGCAGCTGCTTCGGCTATACCAATTCCTCTACGCCGGATTCCCACACACCATTCGAGCACCGCAACCCATGTCCTTCTGATTGGTGGCCCAGGGGCGGCCCAAGAGTTTGGAGGGGCCGGCTATGAAAAAGGACGAAGAGCACCAGCAGGAAAAATATTGGTGGAAGAATGGTGGATGGCGGTACATGTCTAGGAAATTATTGACGAGGGCGTGAGGCTCCTAACAGGGTCGGAACCTCATACCAGAATCATAATCCGAACCATACTCTGAATGATAAATCGTCATCGGGATCCAAATCATAAAGATTTACTGGCTCTTCAGCGTCTGTGTCTTCACGGAAATCCCCATCGTCAGACGAATCTGCATCCGCATCCTCAGCGTCGAAAGCCTGATGTCTAAGCAAAAGGGCTAGGATTTCTTCACTGCACCATATATTGTGTTCCGCAGCGCTGATTACATCCATCGAGAAAGGGATGGTGTATTCCCGGTCTAGAAGAAGGGCTATAATTTCCAGGCCCCATAAAGAATTTCCTGCCGCTGCTATTATGACATCTTCTGTGATCAATTCTTCGAGATCTGGGCCGCCGTGGTCAAGTAAAACAACGATAACTTCAAATCCACATTGAATATTGCTGGCGGCGTTGATGAGGGCTGCTTGCGTGATCGGGATAGGGCTGTCGTTTCCTGTTCGCGTTTCGAGTAGGAGACGGAGCACATTTCCGCCACAATTCCAATTGCCCGTTACTGCTTCTAAGAAGCTCCCTGCCATCTGGATCAGAGGGCTGATAGTCGTAGAGGGATGTTTTTGTATGAGGTGCTGAATTAGCTGCTCCAGTGTACGGTTGTCTGCAGTCGTGGCTGCTGTGATAAGCTCTGCGGTAATTTGGACATCAGGCTGCCGCTTCAGCAGGAGATCCAAGATATCTTCACCACTTCTTATGTTCCCTCCCCCTGCGAGAAAAGTACCTTTGGAGAATTTGTGATACTCGCTGCAAAATTCCAGAAGGAGGGAAATTGCTTTGAAGCCATTGACTGGATTCGCGGCAGCTGCTTCAAGGGCAGAATCTATGATTGAGTCGCCTAGTTCGTGTACTAGTTCGTAAAGTAGAGTCTCCTGAAGACACAATTATAGATTCCCAACCGCTGCCTCAAGGATAGCAAAGCTATCGCAATCTGAGAGGGTACGTAGCAGATGGACCTTCTCACTGTCGGAAATAGCGGCAATCATGATTTCTTTTGTGATTTGAGGATAGGCCAAGTGATCTAGTAGACGAGCCAGGTTCTCCGTTCCAAAAGCCGGGTTTCTTGCAGCAGCTAACAGATATCGGACCTCTTCTAACGACTTCAGTGTCCCTCTCCTTGTCTTAAAGACAGGAATATGCTTCGGAACTCTCAGCAATCTCTCGTAGAAAGGGGACCATGGCGCGTCCTTTATTTTGTCGTCTGGAAGAAACCGAGGCCAGATTTTCTCGAACTCGGGTCTGGAGCAGAGCTCTTGAAGCGCGGCAAAGAACACCCCGGGAAGAGAATCCAGGAGACGATCATTCCAGGGACAGGCTGCCAGATCTTCCCCATTATCCTTGGTAACAAGGACTGGATGAGGAACTTTAACCCTGCTCCACGCAGAGGGCTATAGGAATGAGCGAAAGACTGTGTAGTGAGTGCCCGACCATCCAGTGGGAAGGCCAAAACCATCTCGACATCCTTGATGAGCGGACGGCTCTCTCACGGCGGAAGTGCAGTCACCTTTCTCCTGAAAGGGAGATATCTATGGAGCATTGCTGCAGATTGCTTGGTTTCCACACAGACGAGACTCGGCTCTATAGTCGGTCGGCTGAATGTTAATGACGTACTTGATATGGATAACCAGAAGCTCAACACCTGAAGCCTGGAGAGAAAAGCAATGATGGTATGCGGCAAACTTAGGAGCTCATCTTGAATCTCTCGACATTTTTCCGGGTGAGAGATAAGAGTGAACCGAGTTCGCACCCTGTCTGGAAGTAATTCGTGGATTTCGTTGACGGGGCCAATCATCCCCAGACCATTCTCTCCAACCCGATGTTGAAGCGAGAAACAAAAGGGGCCGGACTGAATTCGAACTTTTGATGCGATCTTGAGCACTGACTTGAAGCCAATCTTCTTCTCGCCAAGTTTCCTTCCTTTGTCCGTTTCCCTGCGCTGCATATCGCGCGAACGTGGCTTTCCTCGAAGCCATCTTCGTTTGGGTCCGCCACAATCCGATCCGAAAACACATCAAAATATAATGAAGGTAATGCGTTCTCCGACTGGAGTTATAAGAACAGTCCTCGGCATTTTGGACCATTTCATAAACGAAGCGCGTGTCAGAGTCCATGCTCTAGCGGCAGCCTCGCGCACAGGACCCACCGAGGACATTAGCTAGAACACCTTGCTGCTCATCATCGGTCAAGAAGCCGCTAGATTGGTTAAAGATCTTAGTGATAATTTCTCGCGCACGTTCTTGTGTGATTCCCGCCATAATGAGGTTGGTGGTGTATCCGAAAATGGGGATTTGGGGTACCTGTCCTTGGAATTTGTTGCCGTATGTCGGCATTTGAGAGAAAGAGGGCGTCGCCCTTCTGCTGGGCCTGCTCAGTTAGCCCCTGAATCGAATCGTTACAGAGTACGGTCCTGGTCTGTTGTAGTTCGTGCCCTGGGGCGCTAGTGTAGCACTAATGCATGTTGACTGCGGCATAAAATTACGGGACTGCATGTTGCTTCAGCTCTGAAGACAGTTGCATAGAATGGGTGAGAATCCTCAATAGGTTGGGAGTCAAACAGATCGAACTCGTGGCGGAAATGGTTTTGGTGTGGAAGGTGCCACAACCTGCTGCTCAAGGAAGCTGACCTGGTATACGGATCTCAATTCCAGAGGATAGAAGCTTAGAGTAAAGCAGAAAGGGTTGCAAAGGCCAGCGGCTCTTCTTAGCTGATAATCACTGTCGGCCCAGTCAAGGGTAGCCAACCGATCGGTTGACGCTGGTAATTGTGGACGCAGCAGCACATGGGTAAGGAGAAGTGAGGCGCAGTAGCGTCAGGATACTTGAAAAACTAAGCCTTTAGATGCAGGACAGGACAAAATACACTGCTGCTACTGGGAACGAGGAATAAAAAAAAAAACATACAACAGCTGGGATTCGCATGTGGTCACCCACCATACTACTAACCAGCCGGCGTGTGGCTTAAGTACGGCTGAGCGGACGGGAAGCCCTGTTTTCCACACCCTGTGGTCGTATGTACTCGTCTGTATTAAGATATACTTAATATGGAATATAATCTTTTGGCCGGTCTTATGCACATCGTATCTTTGAGGTGGATGGTCCTGTAACCTATCTGAATGTCGCGTCTCACCATGAGCATATCCAAAATCGACGGAGCTTGGGAATGCACCCTGATCCAAACTTGTGGTAGTCCCTCCCTGCAAAAGCAGAGTTTGAATTCGTGGAGTGAAAGATATCATGGCTCGGATGGAGAATCTGAGTCTCTTATTGTTGGCCTGGACACCAGATCCGGTTAGAACGAGCTCGTGTCCAGAGTCGAAAGCATAAGCTGCATTGTCGGAGCTTAAGCGACACCGTGAGTCTCAAAAGGACTCTTATATTGGAAGTGATTATGAGCAAACTCTCTTCCATTACTACAGACGAGCTATGCCAGGGTGGGATAGCCTCCCTCAGCTTTCACCAACTGAGTCAAGCCTACGAATCCCAGCAGGGTGAGAGGCTATGAAACCTTGGAAGCAATCTGTAGACAACATGCTCCAGTGACCTTTCGATCGAATCTACAATCACTTAATGGTAAGCGTGTCAGTTGTGAGGCAATAGAATAAGTAGGTAATGCGCTGATCTGATAGGTTCTACCATCATCACCAATGGCTTCATCTCTATCGTTGCTATCATGAGGCATTCCGTGAGGTGGGCAGTGGTGGCTTTGCCGCCTTCTGCTATGGGTGCGGTCTATGGTTCAACAGCCGGAATGAATGGCACCAGAACTCTCAGAATCACCTCAGATCTGCCCAGTGAAACCTGGATACTGCCATTTCTGTCTAGGGAACCTTGACTTAGATCCTATTTATGAAGCAATGTCCAGATTTGAGTAAGTAGTATGACCATGTTCAAGCTCACTTTCACTATCAAAAACTATCACGCGAATTCCACTGTCAGCACCCCGCATGGACACAGCAATATAAGTCATTGACGGAATTAGCGTCTCATTTAAGACACCCACTGCTTTAAACTTCCCCCTGGGAAGAAGCGATTGTCAGACCCATGAGCGCGGGCGGAGAAGATGAAAGCGCTGTCCATGATGATCAAAGACAATTTGAATGTTGAACTGAAAGGAGGATTTCGAGTTGAAGACAGTTATACTGAGAGACACAGGATATAGATTTGTCTTATTCCAGTTCTTGCTTCAAATCAGGTTGATTGTTCTGAAAATGTCCCTTTAATATTCCACATCCTACTTCAGTCCAGTACTACTAAGGATGATTTTCAAACTCAAAGCATCAAATAGTTTTCGCTGTATTGTTGACCCCATATACTGTTGAACTTGTTGCGCCGATATATTGCAGTAGAGATGGAACAATCACCAGCGGCTCCATCCCTCATTATCTGCAACCTTCTCAACCATCATGTCCACAAGCCAAGCAATCATCAGGTCAGTCTGAGCCAGGAACCGCGGTATAAGCTGTCGGGGAAATACAAGACCTTGCGAGCAACACCCGTAACGATTCAGCTCATGACCATCTGTCGAAAGAGGCCACATTGATTACCGGCCTGCCATGAAATGAATGAAGCAGATTATTCCGGTGGGATAAAATAAAAGACGTTAGCCAGATAGCATGTATTGGTAGGAATATAGGTTCAGCGTCAAACTGTCGCCTGTAAAGGAACATAACGCATGTAAGCAATGCCCATACAAGAAAACACAAAGCAACAAATCTTGGCCTTTCTTCAGAATCCCAGCCGAGAAGTCTCTCAGTATTGAAGAGGCGAAGAGAGATCCACTCATGCCCAGCTGAGCGCTGCTGGACTGTACCAAGAGCCTGCAATACGGCTGGAAACCAGCCCTTGACGGCGAGAGTCTCATCTTCAATCACCGCAACGTATCCACGCTGTATTATAACTCTCCTTATCAGGGTTGTAAAGTCATATATAGTCGTGTTCCGGTGCCATCCGCCTTCTTCCGATTGTTCAAAGTTGGCATCATCTATCGAGTATATTAACAAGTTGTCGGAAAATGTTTCCCCCCATTTTTCTGAATATAGAGTGGTCCACCGGTTCAGTATTCTCAGTAAGAAGGTACAGGAGTATCTTTTTCCTTCCAGCATCACTAAGACCGGCCAAGAGAGATGTTACTGTTAATCCCACATATTGGTGGCCGACGAACAGTCACTATTCAATGCATATTATAACTCATAGTTAACCTTCGCTTGCTCTTATGACGTCCAAGATGGAGGTGCGCAGGGTGGGTTGGAGAGGAAATACAGAGTAGAAAAACTCGATATTTAGTAGCCCAGCTCGCGGCCTTGATGCCAACAAATCATTCAGCGAATCTTCCAGCTTCACTGCACTTTTCCCCTTTAGGCTTGGTGTTTACTGGTACCTCCATGTTGAATCCGCCTCAGCGGACCAGGGCGATATATTAAAGATCATCCTATATTGAAACTTCCTGGACGAAAGCGCCGGTCGCAGCGCGGCAGTTGCTCCGGATTTTCGATATAAGCTAATACTGCACGATCTCGTTCATTTGGGATAATAGTCAGTAAAGAGCGTATAAGGAGTTTGCGGCATGCTACGTCCACGCTGCAGATCGGAGATGGGCCGCCTTACAAAGTAGGCACGGCGAACAAATTTAATAAGAACGGAGTTACTTTACTGGTGATATGGTAATAATTGAGTATATGAGCATTAGGCTGATGATCGTTAAGGCGTAATTGGTTTTTACGAAAGATAGAATCGCCAGGTGAAATGATAACCTCCCTCTCAGCGTTAAGCAGTATATTGAATTTATTTATAGTAGTATACGTTGCTGAAGGTTAGTGGGCAACACTGCGCCAGCCCTAGAAAAGAGGTATTGACAGCCATTCTTACCTCTCCCTCCCAGCGCAAAAAGGAAGCTGGGTCGGTCTAGCTGTAGCGTGTGGGCGCAATTCCGAACCGATAGTTGAGTAGCGGATCGGAATCGCGTATTGTCTGCATTGTGTCCCAATGCAGCGAAACGGCGGGGCTGGTGCTTGAGCCTGCCGGTGTTATATTGCTTGAGGAAGCCCTCCCAGATATTCGGATTGAGAGTCAGACATCTAAGAGACGGTGATAATAGTAAGCGTGGCAAGAACGGGGTGGTAGCATTAAATGCTGGTTATGGGACGGGGCACCGGGCGTAAATAGGAGATGATCATAACTCCAATCCGCCAAACGGCTCCGGCGGACGGATATCTATCATGCCCAAAATATAGGAGGGCACATTAATAGACGGGTGTAATGTGATAGCGTGTGGTGTCATAAGCATCATCAGAATCAAGTCTCCAGATCACGAACACTTATGCAAGGCCAAAGGCCAAGCATTCAGACTCCATAGCGGTTGGTGTGTGTGATTGAATTGAGCATATCGGACAGCCAGTCATTGTCAGACATTAAGGGAAAATTAATGGGCATGGTATCAAGAGGTTCTAGGAAAGACTGGCTGGAGTGGGTGCTTGCGAGCGAAAGGGGCTCAGGGCCGAGTTTGGCTTCCCACCCCATCTGCACGGATCGGTACATCTTCGCGACTCGGGAGAAAATATCACTGTCGGGCTCGCCGTCCAGGCACGCCAAGGGCGCGACCTGGCTCATGTTCTGAATCACCGTACTGAGAATCGAGAGGACATCGGCTGTTTGCCGAACGGTAGTAATGTCCCAGGCAGGGTCCTCGAAGGTCGACAGCTGATAGAGAATCACGAGGTTGTGCACCATTTGTGCGAAAATCGAGAAAGGGAACCCGATGTAGTCCACCGGCGGGATAGTCAAGAATAGATCGAACCATGACTTGGTGGCTTCCAGGCAGGCATAAAGATGCTCAAGCTGCTGGAAATTTAGGTTTTTGGAGATCACGGGCGCATTAGTGAGGGCGGATTCGTTGAGGGTCAGGGAGGTATAGTGGTAGTGGAGGAGTAGAATTTCTGGGACGCGTCAGCAGCGATCCAGATTTGGGTTACGAAACTTGGAAACGCACTGTGGCTTTGCGAATTTGGTGCAACGCGGGGTTGGATGCTTCGCAATTGCGCATGCATGGAGTGGAGATAGAAGGCGGGGGGTGCTTGGATTGGATCCGGGGTTGCGGCCAGCCCTCCATGGTACGGACCCAGGTTGAGTTTGTCCGTAATCAGTTGCAGCCGGACCTGTTGCGCCAGAATTTCGTCGTTCAGGCATTCCTGCTCTTTCTCGAGCAATTTGAGGCACTCGTCCATAAAAGGTGTCCATCGAAGCGAATCCGTTCTCTGGACAAACGTCGAGATACTAGAAGAAAGGCATCAGCACGATCCACCATGGTACGCAAGGAATAGTTACATTGATGTGATCAGAAAGCATGCCAGAACGGCTCTGCGCTCCTCCATCGTTTGACCGACAGGTGAATTTGAGGCTTCGTCCTCCCCTTCTGTATGCACGCACAAGCCCATCATTTTGGGCTTCGCGGACGGGTTGTGAATACCCAGCTCATATACGGCTGCATTGGCGAGCTGGGTAAAGACGTGAATGTTGGATTTGTTGTATACTTGCTGGTTTGACCTGGCGCAAGACGAGGTTAGTCAGCCAGAAGCGGACATCGATATTAGCAGGCTAGGTGATACTCACCACCCGAGGTAGATCAGAAGGCCTAAAAGAATATCAATGTCCGTGTTGGCGGAATTGTGCACCATCTGCTGAGCCACGATGGTTTTAATCTTTTCGTAAAGCGCCCGCCGTTGCCCTGCAGCCCTACACGTCACGGCCATGATGCACAGCCAGGTGAACGGCCTCTCATGCCGTAGTTGCTGCGCAGTTGTTCCTGGGGGAATATACACACACGGAAAGTAGGGTAGTAGTTGAGTATGAAACAAGGTGAGGTATTCTTCTGCCTGTAGAGCGGTAGGCTCTAGAGACGTCGAGAATGACACCGTCGAGAGTTGGCCGCTGGTCTCTGGAGTGCTCATGTCGGGAGTCAGAGTGGCCGGGTTCGGTGGCGCCGTGTAGACACTGCGTGCTGGGTTGCCGAGCGCAGCGTCTAGTGAGTCCGGCGGCGAGAGGGCATTGTTAAGCGACATGTCCTGCGGCTGACCAAACTGTCCCAGTAGGAGGTTTACGGGATTTGCTCCAGGGGGCTGCACACCGGCTCGAAGCAGCGACACCAGATCCTCCAGCTTCTCTTCCAAGCGGGCGGCCTTCGAGTTGGATGATTTCCGCGTAGACTGGCGCTTATGAAAGGCGGGCTGGCGACAGTCCTTGTTCAAGCGCTGGCATCTGCAACAGTTAGAACCGGTTCCAAGCCCATCAACCGCTGATTATCCACCTTTGACATCGTCCTCCGGCTTTCGGGTAGATACACTTGCACTTGGACTGGGAGCAGTTGGAACAGGCGCGACCGTACGGAGCGGGATAGGTTTGCGAGTCATTGTCCATAGAGTCGGGACTCATCTTGTCAAATCCGATGCGATGGTCAACTCAGACCAGTCGCGCAGTCAAGATTGAAGGGATAGGAAAGAGAGCGCCGAAGGCCTGCTCAGGTCACGGAAAGAAGCAAGAAAAAGATAATGTCATAAGCAGGGGAGTGGGAGCTGAGAATCCAGTGCAGCAGATAAAGAAAGCGAAACGCCCAGAGCTGCTTACCTCACCCATATTAACTCATTGCGGAGTCCAAAACTCCGAGCTCCATTCGCGAAATAGGGTTAGCGCCATATCTGTTGCTTGTAATCTCCTCCTGCAACTCCGAGGTCTAACCTGAAATGGTCAGAGACATGGAATTCCTATCGAGCATTAATAATGTTAAACTCTGAAATCCCTCGCAGAAGCATTTGACGCCGACCAATGACGATGGAAGCAAGAGATCATTCGTAGGCAGAGAGATCTTGGTTGTTCTTCTATACACTCGAGGACGGACGACTAAAATGAACCGCATGATCAAGCAGATATAGGTATAGAATCCAAACACAACTATCTTAAGTGAAATTATAACATTCTAACGCTGATATGTGTGGAAGCATGAAGGAGTCTGGTATCAGGGGTGTGGATGCACAAGGAAGCAGGTTACAAGTCAAAGAAGAACCCGTGGCGTAATCCACCACCGAGCTGCCGGTCACCGCCAAACAACATGGCCACCCCCTTTACCATTTATTCATTCAAATACAACAACATTGCTGAGCTTTCAAAGGAAGCGTGTATGCAGTTAGCTATTGATGCTTATAAAAAAGGCTTTTTACCTCAAAAACTGCTGCTACAAAGGCATTCGATGTGCCACCAAGAACTTTAATAACCTGGCTCAATAGAACAGCTTCTCACAAAGATGTACTTGCCAATTGCCAAAAGTTAAGACCTTGAAGAATTAACATTAAAGACATGGATTATAGATATGGGCCAGCATGGTGCTCCTCCACATATATTAACTTTTTACTACCTAGCATGGCTTCTACTTGCAGCATGATTATCTCCCTCAAAGAATCCTACAGTTGGTGAAAACTGGGTAAATCATTATATTACCAAACATAAAGAGCTAAGCTCTAAATATACATGAAAATATGACTATTAGCAAGCAAGACGTGATGATCCCGAGTTATTACAGGAGTGGTTCTGCCAGTTTTCCAGCACAGGTAAGAAATATGGGATCGCTAAGAATATTGCAATAAGCAAGGCTCGTTCGATGTATGAAGTATGATTGATTGTTGGTTGTCTTTTGAAGCTACGCTAATGATATCATTTAATATTCTGCCCGACGGCCGATCGCCTGGGTCACGGGCCGGGCCATCAGCCTGCGAGCCAGGCATATGGGATATGGCAACAAGACGACCCCTCAATATATTGTGATCAATAGCAATAAAAAAAGAGATCTATCAACAAGATAGATAGCCAATCATCAGATGGCGTCCGATCCTTAGTAGACTACATTCATGTAGTTGATATACTTTCTTTCTGCCCTCCCCCCCTTGAGCTTACATGCGTATTCCACAACCAGCTTCCTGGCCCTCCGATGGCTGACCTACGCTTCGCCTCGGGAGCGCCTGGGTGGCCGATGTTATGGGTCCTTTGTAACGGGCGTAGGTAGTATTATTTTCAACTAGCTGTCCTGTATTCACGAATATCACAAGCTTAGAGAAGGAAACAAAAGAAAGTAGCGCAAATATCCTCCTCCTCCCTTTTATCAACCTTTTCCAGCTGTACGTCAAGACTTTTCGGACCTGTATGCCGACGGATCTCTTTACCGAAGCTGCGCGCTGCAATTCCGAGGTTGTATATGATGCTGCAGAGACCTGATTTAGATCTCTGGAACCATTCCTGGTTGAGGGCATGGCCGACAACCAAAATCCAGGCCATAGCCTGTGACATCCTTGCCTATACAAGGACCTTAGACCTTAGTGACTCGGCCAAGGCCTACGTTGTCCTGAAGGCAGTGAGTCACCTGTAAGACTTCCTCATGACAGCAATCCCTTTTTCCCTCCTTCTTCAGCGATTCCTTCTTGTACATATGGCACGTCTAGATAGGAAGATCCATCTAAATACGTCCCATTACAGCCGAAACGCTCTGAGTGCACTCAGCGAGCCCTGCGGGCCTTTGGTAGCTTTTAGCATCTTAGAAGAATGTTACTTTATACCTACTCTGTAATCGATCTAATGGAGCTGCTACAGAGGCATGGGGACTGACTATTACGGGGTATATTATTTATTATCCATACAACTTGTTAGATAAAGTAGCCTGTTAGAATATACTGTAGTAAGTAGGTAATTCAAGGGGCCTGTACTGCCTGCTGTCTTATAGCAAGGGTAAGTAATGGCAAGGTATTTATTAACAGATAGCAATCTATAGCAGCTGCAGTATATGCTAAAAGGCGAGTAGGCTGCGGCATGACCGCGGTTAGCCGCGGTTAACCATCACCATAACCGCGCGGTGAGGTGATGGTTATGAGATTTTGATAACCTCGCTCTGCGGTGAGGTTATGGTTATAGCTAGGTTATAAC
>NW_027396159.1:0-64134 GCF_047715535.1 Aspergillus foveolatus | reverse complement strand
TTTTTTTTTTTTTTTTTTTTTTTTTTTTTTTTTGGGTGGGCGCTGGAGGGAGGAAATGGCTTGCCAGGCGGTTGTTGCATGACAAGGAGATAGTTTCAGGGCGTTGCCCATGCCGTCAAGACACGTAACCTGGAGTGAGGGGCAGGAATAAGGAAAAAGCAGAAAGTAGTCATTATTCCTAGGAGTCCAAGAGCCTCTGGATGACACTTAGTACAAACAAATCCCGTGTTGGAGACTTTATGCGGGTCTACGGGAAGGAGCCCCGACGTCCCGGTAATGGCTCTATTGCGGCTTTTCGATGGCAGCAGCCTAAATGAGGAGGAAGCAACCCGGCAAGTTAGATGTGGTTAGTTTCTGCTCATCTCAGCAAGTGGTCCCACATGGCTATTGTATTCCGGCCCACAACCCCGATCAAGATGACCCTCGGCGTGCCGATGAGTAACACCATATAATATCCTAAAACCATGCTTCATATCCAGCTTCCAGAATATCCGAGGCCGAATAATCCTACCTTCTTCAATCATGTCTGTTGTCTGGGGCCGAAGTGCCCAACCCATCCCCTCACTTGCTCTAGGGGCCAGTTCTTAACTGGTACTTATCCATAAGCAAGAGAACCTCACAAGTGTGCCGTGTGCCCATATCGACCGTTTTTGTTATCTCTGCTGGTAAGTTGAGCATCAAGTTTCTTATTTGAATAAATATGATCTTATCATCATGAGGCTCTGCGAGCTCTTGGAGCTGAGGCTGAGGTGTCTGGCGTTGCTCTTGAGAGTCGTTGTCACCTTGGACCGCCACACGGTCTTCAGGCTTGGCCCATGTATGAGCACTGATGGAGACTAAGCCGGGATCAAACAGCGTGTATGCGGGAAGTAGACGTTCGATATCGACATGGATATGCAGGCAATCCTGGACGTCCTGGCATTGGTTATACAAATGCAATCGGGGATGATTATTAGAAGCCGCCTTCGAGCTGAGGCCATTGCACTTCCACAGGTCAATGAAAGACAGCATAAACGTCAGCGGCATTTCCGGAGTAAAGCCTCGGCGTTCGCACATTCGATATAACATGCTCACAAATGCGGCCTGGAGGGGCAGGGCTCGCTGAAAAGCAATATTTGCTATTTCAAGATAACTGTGATGTGCGAGACACATAGCACTGATTCTCAGCCGTCGTTGCTCATATATCCTTCCTAGTCAAACCGTTCTGCATCGATAACTGTGGCTCCTGCCTGCTCTCCAATTTTGAATTTAATCTGCTCCTGGTCCCCCTGAGTGACTTCATGATCGCGATTAGCCATTGTCTGCGACTCGGTAATGGCGTCGCCGGAGCGTCGAGTCGAGGGGGTATGGCTGCGGATTTGCTTCGGAATCCTCCTGCGACATAGCTTCAACATTGTCACCCGCCTCCAACATCGGCATCTTGCAATCTTCGCATTTGAGTGGCATGGGAACAATACGGTCTTCAACACGCATGCTATCACACTGTATATCTTGAGGCACATCGGCTGCCGACGTGCTTTCATCCGCGCCATCTGTCTCATCGTTCGAAAGAGGCCCCAGAGCCGTCGGAGCTGTCATTCTCATAATCTGACTCCTTTCAAGACTCCACTGGCCTGCTATCGGATTTTGAGGCAGAGAGGGGAAGCAAAAAAAAGAACGAAAAAAAAGGCCACAGCAAAGCTGTTTTGCCCGGCGGACAAGTGGCTGCGGCGGATGCCTGAAGGAAACATTGACAGGGCACTACTGCCGCATCCAATATCCGCCCAGCTTGACTTCAAGCATATGCTCCTCTGGCCGTACCTTTTTGAAAAAAGTTGTCTGTTTGTCGAGTTGAGCGTCCAGCCACAGCCTGGTATATGCTATGCCCTCGTCCTAATCACGCTGCACCATCTTGGTCTAGAAGAGTAGCTGAACCATCGCCGGACCAATCAATAACCTATCCCCTTGTTCTAGTATGCAAACTTTAATAGACGTACTGTATTTAGCTAAAGGTAGCCATAGTAGTAAGTAATATTATAATCATTATTATTATAGGTTGATATATATCTAGATTTCTAGGGAGCATACATATTGCACGGGCACCAAGAGCTTGTTATGTATATGACTTGCTACTTACCAACTATATAAGACCCATCTGGCTTTTCCCTCTTCCAGAAGAAGTTATGATTTAAGGTATTGCTACATTAAGGGAATAATAAACGAGCCAAAAAGGTAATACCTTTATTATATTCTCCCACTAGAAATTTACTATACATGCCTTGTTTACAAAGATAATACCTTCTACTAGTAGGTCTAGATTTCCGAAGCGTCTATCTTTCTAATTAGAACATCTAGGAAACCTTGAGACCAGTGCGATATACAGTCAGGGCTTGCTGCCGTGAAAGCTCCAAGGGGACTAACGGCTGGGGCACAAACCTATACGAGACGAGTCTACTTTCGATTATCGAAAGTAGCAAAAGATTGCAACATATTACTAAAACAGAGAAATGGAAAAGACTAATGAACGCAAATCCCCGCCCAATTCCCAGCTACAAAACCGGTCCTTTCAGCTCAGAGCCCAAAACTCCTTTCCCGCCATCGACGTGTATCCATGGAGTAAGATTGATGGATTGATGCTGCTCAGCCGATAGAGGGGTTGCGATACGGCTACGCATTTGTTGCTCTGCAAAGTCCCTTGGCTCTAGGTAATCAATCGTCGAATCATCCTGGACAACCCGCATCGGCGCCGAGAGGAACGGAAGTATAACTGCATCTTCCAGAGAGGGATACGTATCGCGCCACTGGAGGAGGGACGTGCAGCTGAAGTCTGCTAATATGGTAACTAGTGTTAGAGTTCAGTTGTAATGGTGATAGAAGAGTGCGTACCATGTCCACTCACCGTGCCGCGAGTGCAGATGGAATATGAGTCACGGTCATGGTTTCTACCAAAGGACTGGGTACCGCTGTGAAGAAGGTGCTAGTATCAGGGAGCAATTCAGCGACAGATTAGCCTGGGCCCTCTGGGTAGTACGCCAACCCCTGAGGGTTAAGGCTTCTCACATTGACGGGGAGACCAACATCCTATATCGTTTGAAAGCATGAGGTCAGGGTTGCCAGCAGCGAGGGGGCCGGTCGTTAGCCGTAGCAGCAACCAGAGAACCATAGACTGGAGATGCAAGGATAGGATAATTGTTGTCACCAAGGTGGAAGTGTGCGGCAGGGGCAGAGTGGCCGCGGTTAGAGCTGATAATAAAATCTTGATCCTGGACTGGATATAAGGGATGCGGTCACCTTTGAGTTCATTACATGTTAAATCCGTGCAGAGAAGATAGTGGGCCGTTCTTGCCAGCGTAGCAATAACAGAACGCATCTTCTTATCATGATCACATAGTCACCTCAGTGAAGATTTTCCGGCTGCCAGTCAGGCTCATTGCCGCCATCTAAAGGGAAAGCTAGGGACATTGGCCTCGTTAACATAGATGCCAACTGTCGCTTTCTAGTTAACTAAAGGCAGTTCGTCGGCCATAATGGGAGGTGGAATCACTGGAGGAATGTGCCTGCTGAATTGAGCTATGGGCTCGAGAGGGACTAAGTATCTCTGGCCTTTAGATAGTCCACAGCCGGCATCCGAGACCGGTTCCTCCCAGCAGACCTATTTCATTTATATTGTCAACCCTGTTATTCGATTCTTTCTCTCCCTTTGCAAGGGTTGCTGTCTGCCATGACGCTGACCCAGTTACATACCCATTCATCTTTCCACATCATATTACATGTTCCCTCTGCTTGAGTACCCTGTTTCTACCTCTTGCTTAAGCTATAGCCCCCCCCAAAACTCCATCGCGATTTCCCTGAAACAGGTGTGCCAGAAGCGTCGGTCAAGTGGAGTTTCGTCCTTCCGCAATCTCGTACACTGGGTCCATCCTCTGACTTGACAAGCATGCGGCTGGCCTACTCCAAAATCCGGGTCAAGTAACGCCGCTACCATGGGAAATGCCTTTCAGTCAATGGCGGCAGGCTCTTTCTGTCTCTGAAGAAGTGTTGACATGCAGAAGCCGGCACATTCCTTCGGAGCGGACTCACTCGTGGCGTTCGAGCTGCGGTTCCGGTAGACGAACGAAATTTAGGATGAGTTCTCCGTCTTCGACATTCTACCAGACCGCGGCGTTTCCGAGTTAGGCAAGCAAGCCACCATTGAAAGCCAATATGTGCGGAAGTCGCATGATATTCAGAGAACAGGATCATTTTTTGCAGGCCCAGGTGGAGTCTAAGCCTCGCGCGTAAATCTATTTGTATTTAGTGTCAAGCGGTCCGGGTAGGGTGGCTAAAAACACCTGATCAATATACGTGAGTAGGCTGCGGCATAACCGCGGCTAACCGCGGTTAACCATCACCTCACCGTGAGATTTTGATAACGTCACTCTGTGGTAAGTTAATGGTTATAGCTAGGTTATAACCACAGTAACCCTAGTTAACCTGTAAGAGACGTGTCCAGGCAAGCATCTCCCAACTGGGCCACGGCATGATCTGCCTGGATCGCACCTATAAAGCTGGTCCGTCGTTACATAACCTTACTAGTATGAATACTATAAACCTACCAAGATTATAAAAATACATAGTTTATGCTGTTTTACTTGGGAGTATTTATATAGACTTATTAAACCACGGGTTGGGGCGGGTTTTTAGGGCTAGCTGATCCGCCCGCTGTCACGGGGCCAGCTCGAGCCTCATCCTGGGCACCGCGCCCGGGATGAGATTGTGCCGCTGCTGACCACCCGGTCAGCTGAGATTTCCTGAGCTCCGGCTCCGATCCAAATCAGAACCTCGAGCTACGTCTTGTCTTGTCTATGCACCTGTCTGATAGCCTGACTCTGTAGCCTGCCTGTCGTATCTACTCCGTCATTCTGCTCTGAATATATTACAGTATCAAAATACTATAATGTATTAATTTTTAGTGTAGATATGTATTCTAAATACAGTAACTTACATACTTAGACCTCTTGCAAACCCAGCTGGTTGCCCCGCCGGGCTCCGGGTCAGCCGAAAATATCCAAAACCCAATGGATTATTCAAAGGTCCAACCCAACCCAATTCCTGGCGGGTTTGGGCGGGTTTAACAAGTCTAGGAAGATCACACTGCTTAGCAGGAACACTCCGGGGGCGGAAGTCCATGTCAAGCCTACAAATGTCACGGGGCTGGATTATCCAAGGATGGAGCATCACTGCTAGGCGTATAGATTGATATCAGCCGTCAGAAATACAAACGAATGAAGATCTAATTTTCTCAATCTAGCTGCATTTAGTGGTTTGAGTATTTGAATAACAAGCAATTCGAGTCTGATAAATCAGCTCGAAGAGACATAACTTTTTGAGGCATTGAAATAACAGAGATCTCTGCATATGCTTCTGCGAACCGGAGCTTGCAGTTCTGACATCTCTGCAATAGGAAAGTGCCACATATGCCTAGCGGCCACAACCCACAGGCAGTTTATGGCCTGAACAACACCCAAAATCCACGGGGGCGGATCAACTAAATCTATAAACTCGCCCTGACCCGCGCTTTGACAATTCTAGACTAATTAGGTTAAAGACTAGTTCACAAATCCGACAGATATTGAACCACTTGAGGCGCCCTCACTTCAGTGTACAAGGAAATCCCGAACCACTAGCGCCAAAGCTTCCTCCGGACGCTTAGGACCTCGGCGCCGTAAGCATTAGCCCAGAAACAGGGTACATTGGAGTTTGATTCTGGTAGGCTGCTCGCAAACAACAGCATTGATGTTCAGACTGTGTAACCGCCTCGCATTCCCTGGGCGCTGCCAGCCTCGTTTCAAACCTTTGAGATATCAGGCCTGCCCCCCTGCCCCTCCCCCTCTTCTACAAAATGCTCACTATCCACTATTATATGCGATGAGCGTTCCGCTACAAAGTTCAGAGTCCCAGACTTGGTTTCGAGCCAAATTACGAACAAGATGGTATGGACTATCGCAGAAGATAACCACTTGGGTAGAGGGTTTCTGGGGACAGTCCTCGCCCTCTTTGTGATTGATCTGTTCTGCATGCTCATCAGGTTGTACACTCGCTTCTTGCAACAGACTCGGCCGGAGCTTAGCGACTATATGCTCCTTGTTGGCTTTGTAAGTCTCTCTTTCTTTCTCTCTTTGCGGTCTTTTTCCAGAACCAACCAAGAGTGTTCGTCACTTAGATCATGACCAGCGGGTCTGTAGTCATGATGTGGGCCACCTACTCACACGGCTTCGGCCTCGACCAGAGCCGCTTTACACTGGCCGACGCCGAAATGTCCTGGAAGGCAAGTCCAAGTTTTCCCTTGCAAGCATTGCACCACTCAGCCTGATAAAACAGAGCTCCAGGAACTAACACACTTAGTTGATGGCACCCGGATCCATCGTCTGGTTCGGCTCAACAACAGCAATCCGCGTCTCGATGACGATCTTCTACCGGCAGCTTTTCCATCCCGTCAAGACGTTCATCCTCATTTCAGGCGGCGTTATCGCGCTCAACGGGCTTGCCTTCTTTGTCGTCATCATGACCAGCTTGCTCATCTGCCGCCCGATGCGCTACGCGGCCTTCCCTGAGGGCGACGGCCACTGCGGCGACATACGCTCGTTCCAGAGCTACACCTCTGTCTCGGCGATCGTGCTCGACGCTATCACCGTCGCGCTGCCGATGCCGCTGCTGTGGAATTTGTCTATGACGAGGCGTCGGAAATGGGGGCTTAGTGCTATCTTTGGGTTGGGGATTCTGTACGGCTTACCTCTTTTCGTTCTCCCCTCTTCTCTTACCCCATGTACTTAGGCTATGTACCACTACTAACCACCAAAAACAAAAGCATCTGCGCCCTAACAATCCTCCGACTAATAATCTCCTATCAATACGAAACACACAACTCAACCATCCAGTCTGCCGTGGCCCAGTTCCTCTCCGCTCTCGAGCCCACCCTTGGCATCATTATCGCCTGCATGCCCTTCTTCCCGGCCTTCATCGCCCGCCTCCGCAAGCGCCACCGCCAGCACCGGCAATTCTTTCGCCTCGGGAGCAACGGGCAGAGTCGCAGCAGCAGTGGCGGCAGTAACCCGGCGCAGTATGGGAATAGCTCCAGCGCTGCTGCTGCCGCTGGGACGAACGCGATGGCTGCGCCGCCGCCGCGGTATCCCGCTTCGGCGAGCTCGCATAGCCCGCATGGGCATGGGAAGCACCCACACACGCATCACCGCTTCCAGGAAGATGAGGACGAGGATGTCATATCGCTAGCGTATCCGCTGGGGTTCGCGGCCGGTCAAGGGGGCGAGCACTACTACTCAACAGTTGAGCTTGGCCTCTTGGAGGAGCAGCGACGCGGGCAGGGCACAGCGATGCCGGCTGCTGCGCGGGTGGCGAACCAGGGGAGGATCTATATAACACGTGATTTTGATATCCAGTCGCATAGTCCTAAGCCTAGTTATGTTCAAGTCTGAAACGAAATTATGATTCTTGCTTTCTTTCACGCCAGGGAGAAAGCAAAATGTGTCCAACCCCCGACAGCGTCCTTCTAGTTGCGTATAGTACTTCCAAGCTTGGTGGCCTTGACTCGGCAGGTCCATCCTTGTGCCTGGTTTACACTAATATAATATCTCCCAAATGCAGGAAAGACAGGCAAAAACCCGAACTAAGCATAATCTAGCAGCACCAAGTCCACCGCGCGCTCTGCCAGCGCATACACGGTACTTTGAATATTCCCGCGCGGAATAATCGGCAGAACACTCGCATCAACAACCCTCAACCCCTTAACCCCCCAAACCCTCAACCGTGCATCCACCACCCCCCCGCGCTCCCGCGGCATCATCGCACACGACCCCGTCGAATGGTAGTTATTCATGCATGCCGCGCGCACGTACTCGGCTACCTCAGCCAGCGGCGCCGAGGCGAGGTTCGCGGGGACGCCGGGGCTGCGTTTCCCGCCGGGCTTGAGAAGGGACGAGAGAGGGGGCGCGGAGGCGATTGTGTCGATGAAGCGCACATGGCGGGCAAGGATGTCGGTGTCGACGGGGTGTGAGAGGTAGCGCGGATCAATGCGTGGAGGGTCAGCTGCAGAGGCGGAGGTGATGTGGGTTGAGCCTCGTGAGAGTGGGTGCAGGAGCATCGCGAAGATGGTAATGTAGTTCTCTGGGCGGGCTGGGCCGGGAGTGTAGCCATCGGTGCTGTTAACACCGGTGTTGCTGAAGTCGACTTGCGCTGGGTAGGTGAAGTAGGCGGCGGTGGCTTCGTCGGCGTGGTTGGTGAGCAGGGCGCGAAGGAAGTCGCAGCGGCGTGTCAATGCGAAGCGATCGACGCCATCTTCGTCGCCGTTGTCGTTTTCGAGGGTGAGAACAAGGACCTTCTCGAGTTCGCTCACTCCAGTCTCCGGATCCGCAAAGTCTGGCACGGGGAGAAGGGCAGACGAGTAGAACCCGCCCACGGTAAAGGGCCCCGAGCGCTCGATCTGATACTCGCGCATAGCGGCCGCGAGAGCCTCAGGGACCTGGCGGGTGAGATCGTCCAGGGTGAAGTTGACCGAGTCCTGGACCTCGAAGCTCACACCGGCCATGGCGTGGTCCTGCAGGTTCTCGCCGACGTGTAAGTTCGCGACTTGCACAGGGATACCGAATTGAGAGAGGATGGCGGGGGACCCGATTCCTGAGAGCTCAAGGAGTTTAGGCGAATTGTATGCACCCGCGGACAGGATCACTTCGCGCCGGGCTTTTGCAGCTAGAGGTTGGGTGGTGCTGTTTGTGGTGTATTCGACGCCTGTGGCAATCGGTTCGCCCTCTCCATCAGACGAGCGCTCGAGCATGACGCGGGTGACTTGAGCGCCCGTCACGACGCGCAGGTTTGTCCGGCCCTTTACAGGAAGGTAGTATGCATTCGCCGAGTAGCTGCGTGTCTTGCTGATGGGGTGGATGGTCGCAGCGTTGATATACCCGCCGATGACAGCCTCGCCAGAGAACGGATCCTTCTTCATGGGATACCCCAGTCCTCTGAGGGTTTGCACCCACGCACTCGCCGAGGGGTCGACAAGGGCATCTGGGAACGAAGACTGGATGAGCCCATCCTCAGACCCGGAGGAATTCTGCACATCAACATACTCCAGCCCCAACTCCTTGATCTTCTCCGGGTCCTTCGGCAGGGTCATATGGAACACCTTCCGGTAGTACGGAGCAAGGGTCTCCCAATCCCACCCTTCATTCCCGAGCGCGCCCCACGCGTCAACGTTCGCGCGCGAGTTCGCGACGAAGACCATCCCGTTCAGCCCACTAGACCCGCCGAGCTGGCGACCCTGCGGCTGGCGGAACCGCTTGCCGGCCAGGGCCGCCTGGGGCTCCGTGTTGAAGCCCCAATCAGCGTCGGTGGAGAGGAGGTTGTACCAGAAGGCGGGGGTCTGGGTGCGCGGGTCGGAAGACAGGTCTTGGCCGGCTTCGAGAAGGAGAATGTCCAGGTTAGGGTTTGCAGAGAGGCGTGTCGCGAGGACGAGGCCGGCTGTGCCGCCGCCGACGATGATAATATCTGCTTCTTGCTCAGACATCGTTGAACAAGGCTTAGTAGTAGCTGTAGCTGTACGCTGCGATGAAGATGGTGAGAAAGACTCAGCTAGGAGAAGGCAGTTGCTGAAGGGCAGGTGGAAGCAGAGAAGGAGGAGGAGGAGCATGGCTGCCAGGGTAGCCGACACGTAATAACAGCATGAGTTGCAGGAGAGGTACAGGAGAAAGAGGGGTTATGAGAGGACTGTATCCTACGTCTCATCCCCCTGTCTGGCAAACATTCCCTTCCAGTCTGCGGACTGCAGCTGCTCAGTCTCTTGAGCTTTGCAGCTGACGTATCCAGCCTGGGCTGTCAGCTTAGATCATCTATAAACAGAAACAGAAAGCCAAACAGAAATAAATCAGCTGCAAGTTCCGATTGGGACTGGCGGCGTGTGTATGGGCAAGGCTGGCCTAAGACCCTGAAAGTCGAACAAACGCTGCCACTGAACGTTGGAGGCTGCAGACTGTCTGTTGTGTTCTTTGTCTGCACGCGCCAATTACTTACCAGAATCAAGACTTGTGTGATTTCAGTGGAACCAAATACTGTATTATTTTAGCGCGAAAAAAAAGAAAAAAGAAAAAAGAAAAAAGAAAAGAAAGAAAGAGGGAAGGCGCGATTACGCGGGAAGGAACATCTGCGGAGTGGGAGGCAGCAGCCCTCGAAGCTCGGAATACGGGCACTAGGAGTACAGACAGAAACAATCAATAGATAGAGTGCCTTCATTGCATTGACTTGGTAGTAGTTAATGTATGCTCGTAGTCGAAGCAGGAGCACCAATTCCCTCATCTATCGCCTTCACGCTCTCCATCTTCTCCCCTTTCTCCTCCAAATCATGACCACCAACCCCATCAATCCCATACTCCGTCTCCAACTCCTTCCTAAGCTCAAGCCTTCTCTCACACGAAACAGCCACCATCCCAAGCACACTGATTCCCAACGTAACCCACCAAATAGTCTTCAACCCCCTCGTGTACACTCCCGCAACCTCGTCCCACCCGGACGCCTCCCTCCCCCCGCCCTCCTGGATGATGCGATGGGCCTGGCTCGCAAATGAATACGCGCCGGCACCACCAACCTTTTCGCGGAGCGCGCCGTCCGAGATCAGGTGCACGTTGTTGTCGACCACCGCGTTGAAGATCACCGACGCGACCGTCACCCCCCAGATGTAGCCGAAGGTGCGGGTAAAGCTGTACGCGGCAGAGGAGGCAGCGACATCGGATTCTGGGAGGGCTGCCATGATTGCCGGAAGGAGGACGGGCATGATGAGCCCAGCGCCGGCGGCGGCAATGAGCTCGAAGACGGTCCAGACTGCTGTACTGGTGGAGACGGACAGGAGGGTGAAAAGGCCGGAGGCGAGGGCAGAGAGAGCAAAGGCGGCAGCGTGCAGGAAGGTGTATTCGCCAGTCATACTGAGGAGAGCGCCGGCGAGGACGGCGAAGGCGAGGGAGCCAACGGCAAAGGGGAGGAAGGAGACGCCCGACCGCAGGGCGGTGGTGCCCTGCACGGCTTGGAAGTAGATGGGGAGGAAGTAGAGCTGGGCTTGCACGAGGACGGACGAGAGGAAAGTGAGAAGGAAGACAGTTGCAGAGGTGCGGTTGGTGAAGAGGCGCGGCGGGACGCTGGGGTTCTTAGTGTAGGCTTGTTGGATGTGGAAGGCGATCCAGCCAAGCGTTCCCAGCACAAGGGGGACGATGATGCGCCAGGAGGACCAGGGGTGTTCGGTGCCGCCGCGGATGAGGCCGAGGAGGATCGAGATCATGCTGGGGATGAAGAGGGCCATGCCCTGGTAGTCAAGACCGCTTGTGCTGCTGTCGGGTTTGGGCGAGCGCATGAACAGCAGGATCATCCCGAGAGCGATGGCGCAGATGGGGATATTGAGGTAAAAGATCCAGCGCCAGTTCGCCTCGGCGAGAGCGCCTCCCACAACCGGGCCAAGAGCAGAGGCTAGCCCAGCCCATGAGAACATGAGCCCCAGGTACTTGCCGCGCTCACGAAGGGGGACCAGATCCGCGCAGATGATGTCCAGCAGGACGTACATTCCGCCAGCACCAACGCCCTGGACAGTGCGGCCGGCGATTAGCATGGCAGGACTGTGTGCGCCGCCAGCAACGCCGCTGCCCAGGGTGAAGAGCGCTGTTGAGACAATAAGCGGGAGTCGGCGGCCCAGCAGGTCGGCCAGTTGGCCAAAGAGAGTCTGCACCACGCACGAGGCGACCACGAAAGAATTGGCAATCCAGATAAACTGGCTGGCGCCGCCGATGTCTGCGGTGATAGTCGGTAGTGCGGTGCTGATGATGGAGACATCGAGGGCAGAGACAAAGGCGAGCAGACAGAGGGCCGCAAAAATGCCCCAAAAACGGGGAGAGTGTGCCATTTACGGATAGGAGAGGCAGATATTGGAAGATAGATAAAGAATTAATAGAGAAAGAAACAGAGAAGTCGAGAGCCTAGCAGGAAACTAAATGGGATGAAGCTTTAAAGACAGAGAGACTACAGCCTCGAGACAGAGACAGGGAGAGAGAGAACGTGTAAGAGAAAAGCACAAACAGACATCGAAAAGTAACCAAAGCAATGAGAGCCTCTTCATCCTTTGCGCAACAGCGTAATATTGTGTAACCCTAAGCCACCCTAGTCAACAATCTCACCTCCCGTCCTCGGTCCTCCTCACACGCACCGTGGCATTACGTGCTGGGTAATTCAGCCAGATAAGCGGCGTAGACGACGGCCGCGGACCCAGATGCTCAATATCATACGAGAGCAACATCTGCGCAAGGACCAGCTTAATCTCGTTGATGGCGAAAAACCGCCCGGGACACGCATGCTGCCCGAAGCCGAACCCCATGAACCCCTCATCAACCGCCAACGCCGACCGTGCAGCCTTGTTATTCTTGCCCTGCGCGAACCGGAACACGTCGAAGGTTTCCGGGTAAGCATAGAGCGTTTCGTCGCGCTGCAGTGCGCTCAGCGGGAGCGCGAGCATCGTGCCCCTTGGGAGGCGGATCTCCTTATCGTCTTTGTCGTCGTCCTCGCTGTTCCTCCCCTGTCGGAGCACCAGGCCATCCGGGTGCACGACGGTCCGTGGAAGCCCGAGGTTTGCGAACGGGGTGAGGCGCATGGACTCGCGCACGGCCGAGTCGAGGAGCCGGAGGCTCTTTACAGCCTCGTATGTCCACGACGTGCTGCCGGATGCTGCGAGGACCGATCGGCACTCCTCGCGCAGGAGCTCGACGACCCCATCCGCGGGGTCCATGCTGGCCAGGTCCAGAATGACGTTTTGCAGCGTGAAACTCGTCGAGTGCAGCGAGATCACGTTCAGGAGCAGCAGGCGGAGCGCGACCCGTTGCGGTGCGAGCTCGGCGGGTTGGCCGGTCGCGTAGCACTCGTCGATGATCCATTGCAATGCGTCTTTCTGGTCTCTGTATCAGCTGACGGTTTCCTTGGGGAGAGAGACAGGTAGGAGGGCCGTACCGGAGGGTCCCAAGCATATGTCGCATCCAGTCTTAGTTTGGCCGTGCGCTCCAGGCGCTCCTTCACAAGCGGCAAGCACTTTGCTGCTGCGCGGTTCGAAAAGTAGTAGCAAAGCAAGCGGACGACGGAGCCTACGATCGGCTTCAAGGGCTTAGGCGTGGCATTGATGAGCGTAGCCCCGGCAAACACACTCATTCCGTGACTCTTCAGGAGTCTCAGGAACTCCTTATCGCGGCCTATACCTACTTATCAGCAGTGTTCCATGTTCCCAGCAGGTATGAGCAAGGAGAAAGGGGACATACAAAGCGGCGCTCCACAGAAAACCGCATTGCCAGCGCCCGCAATCATCTCGAGACACGAGTCCCAGATCGTAATCTCCCTCCACTCGCTCCCCAACCCCCAACTGCGCTGCAGCGCATGCGATATCTCAGCCGCGAGGATTGGGATCAGTTGACCCAGCCCGCGCGTCATCTGGTTGCGGATCACATTGATGTGCGGCGCGCCGTTGTCGGCGACCTTCTGGTCTATGAACGTCCAACGCGCCTGCACCGTTTCGTTCTGCGTGTTGTGGGCGTCGAGGATGTTCTCTGGGAGACTGTAGATTGGTTTTGCCTGTTTGGGCGCGAGGACGACCACGGCGCCCCGGTCGAGGCTGGGGAGGATGTATGCTTGATTGGCGCGGGAGTACTGGGAGCACGGTTAGGGTTATCTGAGCGAGAATCGTACAGAGACATATCTTTATACGTACCGCCTTATAGCCAGCAGAAACCCACTCTCTTGTACTCAGTAATGAGCGCATTGTCGCGCGTGCCCAGGGAAATATTTGTTTCTGGAGCCCAACGATCGGGATTGGCTTCAGTTCGGCGCATTCTGCCTTGCGTGGATCGAGCTGTCGCCGAACAAGAGCGAGAACAATTAGGGTGATGATTCCGCTCGCTAGGATGTGGAGCATGATTAGAGATGGTTTGCACGAGTGTTCATTCCAAAGCAAGTATCTTTGGTATTAAAAGCCGGCTCACTCGCGAGGGCTTATTACGACGGCCGATAGCGAGTCCCGACACGTCCCAGCCTGCTCGCGTAGAATCTCATACAGCCAGGCTGAACGATGAAATCTAATGCAGGATGCAGTCAACATTCCATACAGCGAGAGTACCCCATTCAGTTTGATCTGCTGATCACCTCTCCAAGTTGAATAGGAAAGCCCGTAGCCTTTCTGTAAAAAAAAGATAACAAAAAGTACTAATAAAACATCTCAAAGATACATAGCTGTATGTCAGACTATGTTCTAAACCCATCTGGATGCTATCCCCGCTTGACGATGTTCCAGAGGATCCTAATCGCGCAGGAAGCCCGCTGCTAGAAAAAGAAAGAAGAGACTGCCCAACGCCAGCGCCCGGTGCACTCCCGGGCTAGCCCCTGCAACTGCCCTTACTGGCCCCATCATCATACATCCAACATGCACCATCTACCCCGCTGACACAGGATTCGAGCGCGGACTGAAGATCACCTTCGTCCTCGGATTTGGTAGCATCGTGGATCGCCACGTAAACAACCGGCGGGCCGCCTGATGGACCAGTCTACAGTCATACTCAAGGATGATCTGCGCGAGAACCAGCTTCATGACTGCCGCTGCATAGTAGCGCCCGGGGCTGTGGCAGAAAGCAAACTGCAGTCAGCTCGGGACGCGATCGTCTGAGACAGAGAAAGGTGGCAAGAGAGGGAACTCAAGAAAGCACTCACCAAACCATCCTCCCGGAGCCCCAAACATGCCAAGAGGCGTCGGCATCGCAGAGACTCGAGGGCTTGGGCTGCGAGATGTGGAAGGGCGCAGCCTTACAACATTCCCTAGCGCTCACGCTTACACTGGCCGCCGGGTCGACGAATCGAAAGCCGTGGAATTCCAACGGCGATGGGTACAGGGCTTCGCTTTGCATGATGGCGCGCACTGGGGTGCAGGCCCAGTCGCCGACGGCGAGCTTTGTGCCGTCGGAGAACTCGAATGGGGCTAGGGCTTGTCGGCGCGTGCTCACTTCGGTAATTGTTCGGTTAGTTTCGCTTTTATCTTGTTGTGGGTAGACTAATGAAAAGGAGGGGGGAGTACTCGACTCAACAGGCGTCAGACGCGCAGATTCCTTGATGAAACTGTCGAGCAGGGGGAGTCCACGACCAGTCTGGAGGAACTGGCTATACTCAGCCTCGAGCTCTGCGCGTAGCGGCTGCGTGTGCTCGGGGTGGAGACAGAGATCGTGGATCGCAAACGTGATGGTCTAGATTGTACATGGGTTCTCTTGTTAGTATCTGACCAATACAAACGGAGAGCTACCGGTCGATTATACCGTAGTCAGTGCATGGACAGATCCAAACCAGATGGCCATCAGTTCATGCACGATCCGCTTGCCCGACCATGGGGCTTTGCGCGGGGAGGTCTCCATGATCCACTGGATGCAGTCGGCCTGTGAATCTCTTAGCGGGCAAACCACAACAAGCAAAGCTAGGTTGGCGCATAACGTACGTGCTTTGGCACCTCGTGGCCGAGTTTTGCGAAGTCGCGCTCAAGACATCGTTGTTCTGCTATGGGGAGTAGTGCTTCATAAATGGCCGCATGGGACCGCAGGCAGCGCTGGATGAGGGCTCCAAGTACGCTTTTGAATTGTTAGCCAAGTTAAAAGCAGACAGATTCGAGTCCGTACGGGGTAAGAGCGCGCGGCATCAGGCGGAGGATTTCAGCGCATATGATGGTCTCTTCGATATACCGGAGGGCCGAGTCCATGAAGGCCTCGTTTCGAGCTGGGCTGCGTTATCCCACTTTCCCTTTTACCGAAGAAGGACAAACGAGTACTTACCTAGGTCTTCGCCAAAGAATGAAACTGCATTTGTGACAACTACGAGCTTCTGGACTACATAGTAGACAGGAGAATGACGGGACCCTGGGACAAAAACTCACTCAGCGAGAGCAATCGAAGCTATGCAATGAGGTTAGGGCTACGCACCATCCACGAACTGATGCTGCTCAAGCATACCAGTGAGAGACGACTTGATCAAGATGCTGAGCTTGGGCAGAAGCTGGGGAATGTTGTTGGTCAACAACGTGCGCAAGGCACGCACGAAGCCAACGCCTTCGGTGCCGCGCCGGTCGAACCAGTTGAATCCGTGCATCGTATACCGCGGTTGCAACATCTAGCGTGTCCGATTAGTACCGGTCGTCTAGGCAGATTGCCAGCACGCGAGTGGACGGACGTCATACTTGTTTCGAGGCCGCTTGAAGGGAAAGAACTGTGTCGGGCGCGGCATCGAGTTCACGCAGATGTTTGTGCGAGGAGATGAAGACATATCGACCATCCGGCGCAAAGACCTCGAAGATCTCGTTGTTTGACTGCGCGGGGGTTAGCATGGCTTATCTCGTTTTAGCCGGCCCCTTGGCTTTAACATACCTTGGTGAACTTCTTCTGAATAATTTCAGTCCCGTAGAAGAGATACATCCACGCCGAGATGCGGTTAGCCACGGCATGAAGCGCGCAATGAAGGATTTTCCCTAGCTGTCGGAGAGATCAGTATATGGCGCCTCGGACTTGATTGACGTGTTACCATTCTGCGAGACACTAAAGAGCCAGAATCTATTCTCAGAATTGGACAAATAAATTTAGACATATTCCATTTCCAAAGCCTGCTGGAGACGCTTTATATGCTTGATTCTCTCCACCTCAGCCTCCCAGGCGGCTACTCGGCTCTAACCCCCTGAGAACCGAACTGGGCGTCGACCCCTGGCATTTGACCCCCATAGTCTCTAAGACACTAAATATGGCAAATAGCGTAAGACTTGCTTTTTGCTGACGCCCACGGGAATAGGACGGTAGGCGGGGGGGCCTTTACTGATAAAGAGTGTTTCAGCCCCCTGGGGGCTGTTCTGCAGAGTCTACAAACATCCACGTCGACTTGGCACTTATTCCTGGTATACTATACGTTGGTTATTTTGGCTTTTGTTTTTTACTCTTACGAGTCTTTCCTTGTAAGGCTAAAACTGTGCATGAATTCTTTAGCATTTCTGAAGCCCCGGTTCTAATTACAGTTTCAAGATAGCAATCAAGTACGTGTGAGTAAGGAATCCGTTCAAAATACTATTGTCCTTCCAAATGGGAGTTTCCGCAATGCAAACTCTGCAACGATCCTAATAACTCTTGAGTTACGTTTCAATTAGCCCTCCGAATCGCGTTTGAGATATCGTTGTGCTATTGTATTAGCAAGCTGGTGACGTCAAAGTTCCTGTCTTTGTTTTTGCATGTCTCTTCACTGGCTCAGAACTTCCGCCAGGAATGCTGCTGGTGAAATTCCAGCAACTGCCGGATCTTCCTATTACTGATCGGGCCTCGCGCGGCTTCATCTCGCGCCTAGTGCCGTGCCAGGACAAACCCTTGCATATCCGCGGATATGGATGTAATCTGATATCAAAATATCCGCAACGATATAATATGGATAGTAGAAGGTATCCGCAGTGCAGATTTAGATATTTCACGAATAGATAAACAATTTAAACATAACTGTAACGGGCGTAGGTAGTATTGTTTGCAACTAGCTGTCCTGTATTCACGAGTATCACAAGCTTAGAGAAAGAAACAAAAGATAGAAACGCAGATATCTTCCTCCTCCCTTTTATCAACCTTTCCCAATCATACGTCAAGACTTCCGACTTCCCGGACTTGCATGCCGACGGATCTCTTTCCCAAAGTTACGAGGATGGTTCTCTTTTCCTACGAGGCCGCAATTCCGAGGCTGTACACCGATGTTGCAGAAACCTTTTTTAGATCCAGGTTGAGGGCATGGCCGAGAACCAAGATCCAGGCCATAGCCTGTGACAATAACTATATCTGTTACCACATATTCTTATGCGAATTTCTGATTATTCTTGCTATTAATATCATATTCTATTAATCTTAAATCCGGCTGGTAGCTTTGGCTGCTTTCAGTGCCTTTTTGGTCACCGTTCTTTACCTAGCAATATATAATGTAATCACCTAATTCTACTAACGTATCCCGTAAGCGAATGGGCCATGCAAGCGAGCGGGCCACCTGTGTATTCCATATAAAATGGCGCTGTCACGGGCTAATGCCATTGACTATTCTACAGGTAGGATTATTGCAGAAGGACACGCTGAAGAGGAAGAAAAAGGAGAGAAACAAGCTCGACAGCTGGAAACATCTACGTTAGATATGCACCAGCTTACTAACAGGGTCACGTGAGCGAGTGGCCTTCGACGGCCTCGAGCACTACTTCCGGACAGAGCCCGCTACAGGCGCCTTTTTATACTCTATTATCTCAACAACAAGTAGGTTGAAAGTAATAATATAAAACTGCGGTAGAATATATCCTTTTTTAAATATATTCGTCTTATTTTTAAGCTCTATAACCTTAAGGTTTCTCTCTAAATAGTATAATACTTTTAAATACCATAAATACAGCTGTAATTTATATTACTCAGAGAAATACTTAATATAGCTGAATAAAATCTCTAATACCTAAATAGAGGCTACTTAACTAGACAAAATATATACTTATACATCTCTAAACCAACTTGTCGCTGAGATATTAGCGTATGAAAAGACACCAGTTTATATGGAATTGTAATAGACGGAGTCGTAGGACAGGAGGAATCAATCAATATAGCAGAAAGAATCGTATCAAATACTTGAATCAAGGACTCAGTAAGTACAGAAGACTGAAGCTTGAAGAATCCAAGAATTCGAGGGTTCTTCATCCATTTATATACATATGAGGATCTGTCGAGGAGTATTCCATAACTCCATCTCGGAGTAATACAAACTCCACTTGTATGATTGATACCGAGCTCGATATCTGTTTCTCCGTGAGGTCAAAGATACTCCGATAGAGAGGTGGGGAATTCCTATTACAGGAATACAGAGGTGGCCCGCTCGCTTGCATGGCCCATTCGCTTACGGGATACGTTATGTCATTGTCTTGTCTTGGGCGCTGTGCTTGGGTGTTAAGGGATGTATTTAGATGGATCTTCCTATCTAATCGTGCCGTATGTACAAGAAGGAATCGCTGGAGATTGTGACGAGCTACGCCCGAAGTCTTGATTCGAGCATTGCCCGAATTGCGACGAGCCGGATAAGCCGGACATGCTGGACATGATCAACATGATCAACAACATGATCAACAGGTTTAACAAGATCAACATGATCTACATGACCAACGTGACCAATATGCTCGATACTGATCAACACTCTCGGAGTCCAATGGTCCGAGCTTGCTACCAAGCTTGCCATTCAGGCAAAGCATAAAAGAAGCTCGACGGTCACTGTTTATTAGTTCTTTAGCTAATTCTTCTCTAGTCCAATGCTACTTATTAGTATCAACGACTCTAGCTCGTGACAGAGATGAAGAGAAAGCGGGACAGGGCAGACCAGAGATTGGAGATGGATGGGGAGCCACGTGACCACAGCCGCGTACGCTACGCGGTGCGTGTTATGGGAGCATCCCATAACGTTGGGATGCACAACCTTGTCAGAGTTGGTAGGTCATTGGCTGTCATCGTCCCGTGTACTTCTTGGCAAGGTTTCGACGTCGTGTCATAACAGCAGTGTGATTCTATATTCCCATGCATCTCAGCCTCATAAACTTGAATGTCACATCCGGGCTTACTAGGAAATAGACTTGTTAGAGCACGGGTTCAGGCGGGCTTCTGGGTGGGTTACCTGGACAGTAAACCGCCCGTGGGTTAAGCAAATAGTTTTAACCCAACCCAAAAATATGCAGATCACTGCTTTTACAGGCAGTGATCTATATGCTTAAATAAATACTGTATTAAAAAACAGTACTATATCTTATTTAGTAAATTTAGTAATCTAAATACAACACCATATCTATTTAGATGTCTTGGCAACCCATCGGGTTGCCCTGCCGGGTTTTGGGTCAGCCAAAAATATCCATAACCCAATGGATTACTAGAAGGTCCAACCCAACCCAATTCTTGGCGGGTTGGCGCGGGTTTTGCGGGTCGGGTTTAACAAGTATACTAGGAAATCTTAGAATGATAAGTGGAGAGTTGTGATACGGAAATACAAGGCCACGTGATCTCCGAGGGCTTGACCGTACATCACCTAGTTCTAGAAGGTTCTCACCCTCCTATATGTATATATAGTGGGGGAAAGGAGAGAGAACATGATGAAGAGGGAAGAGGGCAATCGGCAACGAGATAGAGAATCAATCGTCATATGGCATCCGATCCTTAGTAGGCTACGTCCGTGTAGTTGATACAGTTTCCTTCTGCCCCCTTCCCCTCTGAGCATCCACAACAAGTTGTTACTGGAATTCATTCTTCAAACGGGACGCCGAGGACAGAGTAAAATGACTTAACTCGTGCTTTAACAGTGCTTTTGCTCTTATTAAGTAATGTCTTCTTTGAATCAACCAACAGGGCCCTAGCAAGAAAAACAACCACACTGATAATCTCGCGAAACTCTTGTTTTTGTCACGGGGCCAGCTCGAGCCTCATCCTGGGCACCGTGCCGGGGATGAGATTGTGCCGCCGCTGACCACTGACCGCCGGTTAGCTGAGATTTCCTGAGCTCCGGCTCCGATCCAAATCAGAACCCTGAGCTACGTCTTGTCTGGTCTATGCACCTGTCTGATAGCCTGACTCTGTAGCCGGCCTGTTGTATCTACGTCATTCTGTCCTGAATATATTCCTGAACCTACACCTCGGCAGTTTTAGCTTGTTTGAAACAGCTCATTTTGACCTCTCAAGAGCAGATTTAGTATCTGATATGGAAATATTATGTGACACTCATCTCGAGCACCGGCGCGCGGGATGAGACCGCTGGCTGATCAGGCCACACTATAGTGGCCTGACCAATATCTCCAACTCCCGGATATCTGACCTTCAATGTAATCGAGAACGATAAATAGAGGACCTATCGTCCACAAGATAGACAATCAATCGTCATATGGCATCCGATGCTTAGTAGGCTACGTTCGTGTAGTCGATACAATTTCCTTCTGCCCTTTCCCCTTTGAGCGTATACAACAGTATCAGTTAATATGTTTCTTTCCATCTCAGAAGCAGATCTTGTGGCTGGATCTTCAAGGAATTTATCCAGACTCTATTGTGGTCATGGGTCGTGTTCGAGGAAGCGGCAGACAGTGGTGGTAAAGATCAATAAAAGAATACCAATTATAACTAGTGTCTGTAGTCTGTCCTTCGCAGGCCATCCTTCAGGGAGTATGGAATGTTTCTTTCTCAGCTTTGAAAATCTGTACTTCAGGAAGGGTGAGATATTGCGAGTTATTATTGGTTCAGGGATTGTATGTAGAATCAGATACTGGCGGTCTTCTTCCTGAAGGTTTCTGAACTCTAGTAATGCTGCATCTTCAGGGCGACTTGTCAAAAAGAAACGGAGATTTATTAACTGGACCTCCATCACCATCGATAGTGGACCAAATAGCAGAGTACTAAAGTCATTGTCTTTTATTTGTGATGAGAGTACTAAAGTCATTGTCTTTTATTTGTGATGGATTTCTAGTCCTACATTTGTCAAGTCAGTGTCTCCACGAGTATGATGATCGCGGTGGCGAGAAGAGAAAACTTCGTGTTGAGAGGTCAAAAAAGAGAAAATTTAGATTGAGAGTATGTGAATGCAAAGGGCCACGCCATAGAAGAAAGTAAGAAACTGGTAAGCAGAAAATGAGCGAAGAAGATAAGACACGCAGTGGCTTCGACTAGTTGAGGTCTTCTGATCACGGGAGGGGGGATGCTCGCTTACATAGCTGCTGAGGCTAGTACACCCTTTACAGTGGATAATGTGTCCAGGCGATCTATATAATGGAAACATGCCGAGACCATCAATACCACCTCCTATATCCACACTGTCTCACTCCGGGGTGACGGTCGACGTCAAGTTCGGGAGCTTCCTGTCGCACCACAACCAGCCCGAAGAGTCTGGCGCCAGGCGGCCGGGCTCCGCAGAGCGAAAAGGCCTATGACTGTGCGGTTGGCGCTATCCGACCCCGGAACTGTCGCTCGCCCTGTCCTTGGCGTGATAGCTTGCGGTATGTGCTGGTTGCCTGCTTGAGGTGCCGTAAACGCAGGTTACGTTACATAGTTGGCCCGAAACGCCAAACCCGAGCATAAACATTAAACTGGCACTACTCAGCAGTCGAACTGAGGTGCTGCGGGGTAGTCTGAGCCCTGCAATACCCACCCCTGAAATAGCTAGGGTCCAAGGCCCTTACAAGCCCTTGCCCGGACAGACAGGCCCTAGAGAGGCCCACCGACAGGCCAATAGACAAGCCCCAGAGAGAGGCCCCACAAAGCGGACTCTGAGGTCCGTCGACGGCCGAACCTGAAACAAGACGGAATTTGCATCGACGACAGGGGCCTAATGTTCGTGTTCGGCAGTTCAACTGATGCTCCCATAGCCGATGGCATCTTGGCACTTCTCTGGGTTGTATTCTGAAACGTCACGTCGACTGGCTACCCATGTAAATCGCAACTCTGGAAGGTCCTGGCAAAGTTAGCACCTCACCACCTATCAGGTCGGAGCAATTGATGCAGAGCGTGTTGGCCGAGAGAATGTAAATAGCCTATTTTGGTTCCTCCACTTTCACCCGGCTTCTACACCTTGTCCAAGATGGCTGCACATCGTGGCGAGATACTCCTTGTGGAGGCCTGACTACCCCAGTCCACGCATTCCAACGGGCCAAATCTCTGTCTTTTGGTAATGTAGGCCTGTTTCACCCTGCGGCAGCATTGGACGTTGCCGCGGTTCCTATTAGTGTCACCACATACGGAACGTGAAGCAGGCTAAAATCCCAAATGAGTTGTGCCGGCAAGATCTGCAGACCTGCAAAACTGCACTGGAGAGGTAATGAAGACCATACGTATGGAGGACTTTCTCCTCAATCAGACCCTCCATGCAGGGCTCCGTTGCTAACCTAGCAGTGATCTGCGCGGGAATTCTGGCGGTTAACTCTTGCCCGCAATATAAATGCACAATATCTGCCATAGGACTGCTGATATCTTTCTCAACCTACCAGTGTCTTACCGCTTTGCCTTAACAAGAACTCTGGAATCATCCGCCATATCATTTCAGTGACAATGCTTCGAGCCATCCTCCCTACTCTTCTGGCCCTCGGCGCCTTCACCCCCGTCCATGGCGCCAATTCGCCAGGCTGCGATAAACAGCCGACCCTCACCAATGGCGTCCACCAAATAAACGGCCGCGAGTACTTCCTCAAAGTCCCCGATGGCTACGATCCAAGCAAGCCACATCACCTCGTCTTCGGCCTTCACTGGCGCGGCGGGAACATGTACAATGTCGTGAACGGCGACAGCATCCAGCCATGGTACGGCCTCGAGGCCCGCGCGCAAGGGAGCGCGATCTTTGTAGCCCCCAACGGTCTGAACGCCGGCTGGGCCAACACCAACGGCGAGGACGTGGCCTTCATCGACGCCATCATGGAGCAGGTTGAAGACGATCTCTGCGTGGATCAGGCCTCTCGCTTCGCGACGGGTTTCTCCTGGGGGGGAGGTATGAGCTATGCCCTCGCTTGCGCGCGGGCTGCTGAGTTCAGAGCCGTGAGCGTACTGAGCGGTGGCTTGATCAGCGGATGTGACGGGGGCAACGACCCCATTGCATATTTGGGGATCCATGGAATCAATGATCCCGTTCTCCCGCTAGATGGAGGCGTGGCGCTTGCAAATACCTTTGTGTCGAATAACGGTTGCCAGCCAACGGATATCGGTCAGCCTGCGTCTGGAAGTGGCGGGTCCATTCGAACGGACTTCAGTGGCTGCTCTCACCCGGTTTCGTTTATAGCATATGACGGTGGGCATGATGGGGCGCCGCTTGGTGTTGGAAGCTCGCTTGCTCCGGATGCAACCTGGGAGTTTTTCATGGAGGCTTGAGACAGGCTTACCCTAGGCCTCAGCGCTGGAGTAACTCGGTACCGTATAGATGGGTACATCTTGGTGGGAATAGATGTTAAATAGCTACTCTACTTGATGCCTCTTGTCAGATGCAAGATCACGGGATAGCAACTCTGACATTTATGTATTTCATGCAATGTTGCAATGTTTGATCAAATTATGAAGTAGGACTGATTGCTGATTGTTCTCTGAAGCTACTGTTAATGATATATTTCACTATTCTGCCCCGACGGCCGACCGTCTGGATCACGGGTCGGGCCATCATCCTGCGAGCCAGGCTCTCGGATATGGGATATGGCAATAATGTTTATATCGAAAACAGCTATTGCAGCCGAGTGCAGTGAGCAAGCTTAAATATAATTGTTATAATTTACATGTGATTGGCACGCCCGAGATGCCTGCTAACTATATCAGGGCAATGGACAAGCATCACTCCTTCTGCTCCATTTGACTATCTTAATATGCCAGGCTCGTGTCTGGGTAAATCGGCAGACTTTGTTAGGCTGTATTTGCGGCTGATGTCTCCACAAATACCGTAGCCTAAGGCTACTTTTGATCGGGAAAACGCTAAACCAAGAAGGCGTTCATGGCTACCAGGTTGGGTTTTAGGCGGTCATATTTCCATGCTGGCACTTACTTATGAGTCCATGAGATTCGCCGACATTGGTCTGCGTCTTCCAACTAAGTTTCATAGACTAGTCCAGAATGAATATAAACCGCCAAGGCCTGATAGACTGGATGACTGGCAAATCTCGCGCGACCGCGCGCTCTATGACATCTGGCGGGGTCCAGATAGACTAATTATAAAAGATAGTAATCAGGGGTAACCGGGTGATCTGCTTATCCAATACTTCTTTTAGGATGGCTGGTGTACAAGCGTTTTCTGTGTAGGGAAATAGCCATCATGAGAAGTTCAGTTCTGTTGCGTGTGGTTAGCATATATTAACGTCTTAGTATACTGCTTATAAGTACCGTTCTTTTAGCAGCATCATTAATCCCTGGACCAGCAACCCCTTGATGATTTGCGGCGCAAGGCCCTTATAGAGTCGTAACAGTCCTTCGTTCCTTACAATGTAAACTAGAACCTCGGTAAATCCGCTGAAAGACTTTCCCTTTCGACTCTCAGGTGGCTCGGACTGGAGCATAGTTTTGGCGACTATGAGAGGGTGGGTGACGACTGTGGCCAACAACTTGGAGCAAGCCCCAAGTGCTGGTGGATATAAATCAGTATAAATATCAACAATAGCTGAAAAGAACTTACAAAATGTGTCAAGCGCTCCAAGTTTCCTCGCCTTCTTCGACCTGCCCCTCAGCCACTGGTAGAAGCCATATGTGATCATGGGATTGACGACCAGAATGAGGTTAACTTTGAATCCCCTCCACAGCCCAGTCCATCCGTCCTCGCTCTGCACTATATCCTTCATTGTCTCCCACAGGGAGAGCTTCTCAGGGTAAGACTTGCGAGTCTGTTGGCGCGTAGAAATAACAGCAATCGGATTCGTGCATAGTTGAGCCATAGCTCCACCTACTGCATTAAGGCCAAATTCCTTGACGATGCTGTTTGAGTCGGAAAGCCCGAACGACTGGAGGGTGGACTGATGTACGTTGCGCGCGGTTGCTGTCCAGTAGAAATATGCAAAGTTCATGGACGCTGTGCCGGTAATGGAGCTCCCAAGTCCACGGTATAAACCGGCGATGCCCTCCTCTTGGAGAATTTGAAAGATTGCGTCCAGCGCGTTCTTGTATTGGGCACCATTGGTGCCATCTGGATAAGCCTTGGCGTCCTTATCTGAAATATGCTTTCGTTGTTTCTGGACTTGCACTTGTAATCGTGTTTTGACTCTGCTCAGACTGACTGTTAGCATCCCACAGCTTTCTTCTGGAAGAACTGCGTACAATTCCAGCGGGTAAACTAGGGTATTTGCAAGAACAGCGGCCGTCGTGCCCGACACGACGCTATTCCACGGCGACAATTTCTGTTGGCTCATAGTGCTTTAGTCACTTAACTAGATTAGATTGATCGGAAAATTGGCATCCTGTAGTGCATATGGTGCATGTCTCTGTCCCTATGACTGCAACGCCAGCGGTCCGCACAGAAACTCGGTCCGAGTAGCGGTCCGCATTGGCCGCCTTAGCCCCTACACAGTATGACCATTTTGGCACGTTTACTTAGTTCTTAACCAGTAGCGCTGGGGGCCTGATTCTACCAAGCAACCTAAAGGAACGCTACTACATATTGAGTCCACTTTGATATCCGCCACTGTGTCTTTGGCTCTGCAGCGACTTAAGATTCGCCTTCAGTCGGCTTCAATGAGCCATTCATAGCTATTGTGTCTAAAAACAAATCTCGCACAGTCCTAAGCACTTAGCTTTAAGCCAGGTATTCAAAGGCTAGTGTTGTTTACGACTCCCGGGATGGATATCGCCGGAAAGGCTCGAGTAGTCTCCTCTTTGTAAACATAATCGGCTGCAAAACAGGATGCATTTGGAAACCTCTTCCAGTTCAGCTGCAGAGAGTCAAGTCTCTTCCAGAGATTTCGGATGTTTCTCCCTTTTCTTGCCCCCTGACGGACAATCCACCTCCAAACATTGCACGTAAAATGACATCACGAGCCCTGGCAGCTATCTGCTCTACGAATCCACGTACATCGGGCTTTCTTACCCGGATTTGACGTACCTAAAATGACTTCCACGTACACTTAAATATCTCTTTGTTGAGGCTCTCCAGCCTGGGCTATATACGGTTATGAGAAGCATTCCTGCACTTCTGGACACACTAGGCATGATTAATAGCGACTAAGCGAGGATTCTGAGCGAGGATTCTGAGCAGATCAACCAATGCCTGTTGTCCCCGTGAGTTCTTCCAGCCCGTCATGACAAGTCGGAACATACAATGCAACATGGTTCTGCTCTGCAGCCAGATTCAAGGTCTGCAGAAGGCCATCGTAGGCCCACGGTGCGAAAAAGAACATATGGTTCGATCCTACCGGTTAGGGCAGGCCGTTGATATCAAATTACTGAGCTGCCTGACATCTGGAATGTTCGCGTTTGCAGGAGGCCTACCTGGGATCGATGCAGTGAACTGCTATCCGCGCAAAAGAGACGATTACTGATTACCAAACACTGGTCTCCTGCCCGGTACTCAGCGTTGCTCGTGTCCTATCGATGTTGAGGGGATGTTTCGTAACTGTCAGATTCGCCGCTTCCAGCCTTTCCGTTTCCCTTGATCAAGTAAATGACACTGCCTGATGCAGCCAAATTAAGGTCCAAAGATGGGGTCCTTGGGGGCACACTGGAAGTTCCCTCATGCCCTTTCTCAACGGCCATATACCGCCATAGTATGCCTTGGGATTTAGGATGGTCAGCATGGCCTGTGTCACTGTCTATTAGAGATCTCCGATGACTCTGTGAGGTTGGGACGTGGGGCTCGACGATGCGTTTCAGCGATTCATCAGCGATTTCGCTGCCTGGAAGGGCCAGTTCTTTGAGCCCCCGCCTGGTGACGACCAATGATCTGAGCAGTCGATGACAGTTTGTGTCTTAGACCTAGGGAAAGAGCCTTAAGAATAGCGACAATAATCTCACGCTTGATGTTCTCCTTGCAAATTCCGTGGGGAGAATGAGATCTCGCGTTCCTTGGACGGAGGCTTGCGCCAAACTGCACGAACTGCACGATATTTGATGCCAGACCCAGCGCCAGAATTCCAAGTTGTGGTCTCTCGCAATTACATGATCTACCTGAATATGTTTAGGATGATGGTGAACAGTGGAACTTCTTTTCCTGGCTCTACTACGAGGACTACTCGGGCAAGGGCTTCCCCGGAGACGTGGGGATCTGTCGTTGCAAGAGGCCGGATCGGGCGCGAAGTTGCGTCAAGTTGCGTCAGGAGACAGAGATGTGACTTAGCCTTGACGCCATCATGAGTCTCAATTTATACGCAGATGGTTGGGCCACAGTTGGCGGATTATGGTGGCACCCCAACTACTCTGCCGGTCTGTGTAGGACTAAGTAAATTATCTACGAGTGTACCGTCGGTCTAACTACGTAATATATCGAAACAATACTTAGATAAGCTGAATAGCAGTTGTAAATCATCGGCCGAGCCTTCTCAGCAACATAATCCAGAGTCATTCGGCATGCGGTCCGATGGTCGGCGTCCACGGACCGGCAGCATCGAGCAGTATAAACATACTCTATATAGTTTATAATGAAAACAATAACCTCACGCAGTCTACACATACCTTTAGCGGAATATACGTATTTTCTCCACATCATGTCATCATCAAATCTTCCCTTCGCCGACCCTCTCTGGCTTAACCGGCGGTACAGCCCCTACTACAAGGACTCCCACCGACGCCTGCAAAAGGAAGTCCGGTCGTATATCGATACCCACATAGCCCCATTTTGTGAGGAATGGGAAAAGAAGGGTTCCGTTCCTGCGGAGGTATGTACTCAACACACTCTGAAGTCCTTGATAATATGCATCCCTGACGATGCACAGGTGCACCAGCGCCACGCTGCGCTTGGATATACAGCGGTCACCCCATTCCCCCTAGCCGCGGACTATCTGCGTGGTCAGAAGCTTCCTGCAGGAATCAAAGCCGAAGAATGGGACGGTTTCCACGACTTGATCGTCATCGACGAGATTGCGCGATGCGGCTATCTCGGTGTTATCTGGGCGCTGGGATGTGGCAATTCAATTGGCGGGCCGCCTGTCATTAACTTTGGGAATGCAGAGCAAAAGAACCGGTTCCTGCCTGGTATGCTAAGTGGGAAGATCCGGTTTTGTCTGGGTGTTACAGAGCCCGATGGTTTGTTACCTTATCTATGTATAGTTTTGTGCTGTGGGCTAACTGCGACAGCTGGATCCGATGTTGCGGGAATAACCACGACTGCAGAACGCCGCGGCGACAAGTATATCGTGAACGGGGCGAAGAAGTGGATTACCAACGGTATTTTTGCAGATTATTGTACAGCTGCTGTGCGGACAGGAGGCGAGGGTGTCGCTGGGGTGTCGGCTCTGGTGATTCCACTCAATGCACCCGGCGTAACGCGCAGGAAGATTGACAACTCGGGTGTACTTGCCAGCGGTATGCATGCAGTCTACAGGTGATAGAACTATCCAGAACTGACGCATCTATGAAGGGTCTACGTATATCGAATTTGACGACGTTGAGGTGCCCGTGTCCAACCTTCTCGGCGAAGAAAACAAGGGGTTTCCCATTATCATGAATAGTATGCCCTCCGGCTACCCTACCACAGTTTCCGTGCCTGACCTGTATAGACTTTAACCACGAACGTCTCTGGCTTGCTTGTACATCGCTGCGGATGGCTCGCGTCTGTGCGGAAGATGCCTATCGTCACGCCATAACCCGCGAGACCTTCGGTAAGAAGCTTATCGAGAACCAGGTGATCCGGGCCAAGTTCGCAGCAATGGGACGAAGCCTTGACTCCGCATATGCATGGATGGAGCAACTCGTGTACATGGCGGAGACTGCAAAGGACAACCACACTGACGCGGCAATGGGAGGCCTATTTGCCAACCTTAAGGTCCTTGCGGGACGGACTCTGGAGATGGTAAATAGGGAGGCCCAGCAGGTCCTCGGGGGTCTCGGGTACTCGAAGAATGGCCGCGGAGCTCGAATTGAGCAGATCAGTCGCGACGTTCGGGTTATGGTTGTCGGGGGTGGGAGCGAGGAGATTCTGTCGGAGCTGGCCCTGAACCAGGAAATCAGGGCAATGAGAAAGTTGAGCAAGTTGTAAATATTAGGTCATAATGGGTAATAAATAGAAGAAACTTGTGTGTATCTTGAGCGCCTGTATACAAACAAGTAGTGATCCTGCTGTATGCCATTGCAGACCGACATCGACGGGAAACAGTGGCTCCATCCGAGAAGCAGGAAAAACCAGTTTGATTGCTCTGTCTCATTGGGCATATTCATTTGAATGAATGCTAAATATTATTTAACAGTACACAGAGTCTTTCCCTCCTCAACAGCATCACCCTCCTTCCAATTTGTCTCAAACTGTCCATCTGCGGAGGCACTGATCGTCACCTCCATCTTCATGCTCTCGATCACCATCACAATGTCCCCTGATTTGACCTGCTCCCCATTCTTCTTCAGCGTCGACAGCACCTTACACGGCATCGGCGCAGTCACAGTCCTCTGCTCCTGATTATTCCCACCGCTAGCGGCAGCACGCGTGCTCTCGACAAAGGATAAAGAGGTGTCACGCTTGAACACGACGGACGCTCCAATCGCCGGAATGTGGCAGAAGACGGTCTGTGTGCGATTGAGACACCCTGCGAGGGCTTCGGGTCGATTGATCGCCACGGATACATACGCGAGGTGCTTCGTTCCATTAATACCAATCTCCAAGGTGCTTGAGAGCCATGACTCCTTGAGTGCAGGGTCCCCTTCCGCAGGCTTCCATGACTCAATGCTCACGGCGTACCGTGTACCGGAGAGAGTTACTCGACCATCTCTCAGCACTTTACTAATTTGCTGGTAGCGTGCGTTTGCTCCCGCAGGCTTCCTGGCGTCGTTAGAATGATCACTTTCAGGAAGAGCAAGCAGGTGGGCTTCTTGAGTGGCGGATGGACCGGCGTTCTCCGGGCTCCAGACGCACATGAGTGGTGTCGTCGGGTCTGTCTCCGGTAGATTGTACGGCCAGTCGACCATGGTAACGACATCATACTGCAGATTGACCGGGTCATGGTGCTGATTTCGGAAGCGCCGCCGCACATTCTGAAAGGGACGCTTTTGGGACGTGGATAAGCTGGCCAGATGACGCAGAGCAACCGCTGGGACAATCGGGAGAGACTTGCGTATCTCAGCAATTGGGCCAACAGGCTCGTGAAGTAGCTCGTCGAGATGTAAGCCGAGGAAAGACGTTGTGTACGCAGGGTCATGAAATGCCTTATGCAGGAGGCATCGCTGCATCAGAAGCTGATTGGTTTGGACACCAGCGCAGACTGTATGCGCGAGGACTTTGACCATCTTCTCTATGGCGAGGGCTCTTGTCGGTGCCCAGACGACTATCTTCGCAATCATAGAGTCGAAATATATCGAAACTGAGGAGCCGGACTGTACTGCAGCTTCGTAGCGAACATCACGGCCTGGCCCCAACACGCCGGATGCTGGCAGCCACAAATGGATCTTGCCATGCTCAGGGAAGAAGTTCTTGCGTGGATCTTCGGCGCAGAGGCGGCATTCGATTGCGTGACCGTGTTGGGTGAGGCCTTGGAGCGCAGGTAGAGCACGTAGACTTCCCCCTGCAGCTACATAGAGCTGCAGCGAGACTAAATCCACGCCTGTCACCTCCTCCGTGATGGGATGCTCTACCTGGAGACGGGCATTGACTTCGAGGAAATAGAACTTGCCAGTCACAGCATCGACGACAAATTCAACCGTGCCAGCATTTTCGTAGCCAATGAGCTTGGCAATGCGCACAGCGGTAGCACTCATCTCCTGCCTCGTTTTCTCCGTCAGAAAGGTGCACGGCGTTTCCTCGATGACTTTCTGATGCCGGCGTTGCACTGAACAATCGCGCTCGAAGAACGGGACGACCTCGCCATGCGTGTCTCCCAGTATCTGAAGCTCAACATGCTTGCTGCTCTCAACGTACAGCTCAAGAATACAATCGGCGGATCCAAAAGAACGCTGGGCCTCAGACTGTGCCCGCTCCAACTCGGCTTGCAACTGTCCGGCTTCCCGGATGATTCGCATTCCCTTGCCCCCACCGCCAGCAGACGCCTTAAGCATGACAGGAAAGCCGATCTCTGCAGCAATCCTACTAAGCTCCGCTGCGTCTTGGCTTGACCCTGCGTAGCCAGGTATTAGGGGGACATCTGGAGCATGCTTGCTGAGGTACTCTTTTGCCGCACGCTTGTTGCCCAAAGTGGACATGGCAGTATCACTTGGGCCGATGAATATCATTCCTGCGTCGCGGATGGACCGAGCAAACTCGGCGTTTTCACTGAGATAGCCGTATCCGGGGTGGATGGCGTCCGCGTTTACAGACAGAGCGGTGCGGATAAGGAGTTCTCCATCTAGGAACGGATTGCGAGGGCTGCGGTCAATGCTTCCAATATTAATGGCCTCGTCTGCATCTCTGATATGGCGAGATGATGTGTCTCTGCTTCTGTTAGCGACAATGTGTCTTCAAAAAAAAAGGGAGGACCTACTCATCGACGTAGACCGCGACGGTGGCTATGTTGAGCTTGCGACACGTCCCGATAACACGACAGGCGATCTCGCCGCGGTTTGCAATCAAGACCTTCTTGATAATCGGTCGGCCATCCTCGCCTAATGGTGATGGGGCGACGTAGAGCGGCGGCCGTAAGGGTGCCGCGTGGACGCTCTCTCCGTTCAGGGAGGGATTTGCCATAATTGAAGCACAATAGTAGAAAATATGCCGGCTGTAACTGAGATGTGTCTCGACGATATCTATTTGATTTCACTGCAAGTGTAAGCTGCTATGGTGCATAGTCCTGAATTAGCACCTCGGACGTCGGATATCGGACCGCATTCTCATCGGACCGTCTCCAGATCGACCATCACCATTCTCCACACCGGAACGACGGGAGGTGGCCCGTTTTCTGGGGAAGAATGGTGCTTTGTCAATCTTGGGTTCGAGATTGGAAGGGTTACAGGGAGATGACTATTGACCTCGATTGTTCGTTGTTGAAGTAAGGATAGGGGCAAGCGTTCAAATTCGACGAAATTATGTACCAGATAGACAACCTACAAGACCTAAATTCTAGCTAACAGTTGATGTGTCTCCGTTCCCTTGACCCCATCCAAATTGACGACCTCGAGGCACATCCCTAGCACGTCCCTCGTGTCCCTCGGGTCAATGATGCCATCATCGATGAGCATGGAACTGGTCGCGTAGCACTCACTATCCCGCGCCGCACTCTGGCGGAAACTCTCTACTTGTTTCTTCAGCTGGCTCGGCTCCAGGACTTTCCCTTTAGACTTGGCGCTCTGGAGCTGCACAGTCTCCATTACCCCGGATAGTTGATCTGGGCCCATGACGCTACACCGGCCAGTGGGCCAGGTAAAGATGAAGCGGGGCTTATAGGCTCTTCCGCACATGGCATAGTTGCCGGCTCCGTAGGACGCGCCCACGATGATGGAGATGTGAGGCACAGTAGAGCAGCTCACAGCCGAGACGAGCTGAGCGCCCATCTTGATGATGCCAGCGTGCTCGGCTTTGGCTCCGACCATGAAGCCGGTGACATTGTGGAGAAAAATGATGGGAGTATTTCTAACATAATCAGTAAGATGCACTCGGCCACTGAGAAGGACTTACTCCTGGTTGCACATCCGAATGAACTGCGCGGTTTTGGCGGCTTCGTTGGGATTGATGACGGAGATTTGGTTTGCGACGATTCCCACGGGAAAGCCTGTATTTCACACTTAGTGGCGCGTCCAGACGCAAATGGGATACAATATCCGGTGCAATACCTAGAATATGAGCCCACGCGTTAATCATGTTCGTGCCGTACTTTGGCTTAAACACCGACAGGCGCGAGTCATCGACAATCCGCAGCAACACTTCCAGCATGTCGAACGGCTTCCGAATGTCGGGGTTAACAAGAGAAAGGAGGTCCTGGGCTGGATAGCGGGGCTCAACAGGCGATGATAAGCTATGGGGAGGCACTGCTCGCTCTCGTAGGGTCGCAACCCACTCTCGAGCCTTCACGATGGCGTCGAACCTGCGTATGAATTAGCAGGATGGACTGGACAAGCTTCATCATGTCCGTCAGGCGTACTCGTCAATAGCGATTTGGTCGGCCAGACCCGTGACCGTCGCGTGGACGTTCGCTCCTCCCAACTCTTCGGCGCCAATAACTTCTCCTGTTGCCATTTTTACAAGGGGGGGTCCTCCTAGGAAGGCCTGGGCCTGGTTCTCCACGAAAATGGTGTAGTCTGACAGCGCAGGATGATACGCTCCTCCGGCTGTAGAGGAGCCAAAAACAATAGCACAGGATGGCTTTCCGTGCTGCGTGCGCACCGCCAGGTCCCGGAAGAGCTGACCCCCCTTGTGGAAAACGCGGAACTGCTGAGGGAGGAAAACCCCAGCCTATAGATGTCAGATCGGATTAACCGTGTGTTATCTGGCTAGTGGAAGTACCGATTGCACGAGTGATATCAAGGGCAAGTCGTTTTCGAACGCCACCTCCATCATGCGGTTTACTTTGAGAACTGCGAAAAGTCAGACTGTAAAACGTAGAATCCGAGATACCAAGCTAACCAGTCATCTCATTCCACGCGCCTCCACTTTGCGTTGGTATGTGGGACATAAGGAGACATGGCCGGCCACTACGCTCATCAACACGCGAAACAACAATAGGGATAGTGCCGGATGCGCACCTAACATTGCCAATTCCAGCAATCAGATTCGCACACGGCGTGGAATTAGGGTTCTCGAATCCTGCAAAGGCACCAAGTTCCAGAAATGGCGTGTCTTGGTCTAGAAGAAGTGCCACCCGATCTCTCGCTATACCTAGATTAGTCGAACGGTACATGGCAAACGGAAGCAAGCGTCACGCACGTAATAGCTGTCCCCTTGATTGATGACGATTGAGGGAGGCCTCACTTCCCTCAGCGGCAACACGTTTCAACGCTTCCTCGAAGCGAGTAAGGATGTCGCCCCAGTCGGCCTTGTTTTGTTGCAGGTGCTTTGCCCTTAAGTCCAGGCGGGAGGATAGAACGGGGTATGTCGATGCTGTCACCATGGCGAGCGGTATTCCCAATTGATAGTTATTGAGATGTACAGTGTCTAGGGGATAATGAATCAATTGTAGAACCTGGTCAGCTCTGTTCGTGCTGACGTGTCGGACCGATGGCCCGGGAGACCTCCGGGGGATCGGCCCAGGGCGACTCCACGTCCTTTTCCTGGGTATAGGCCATGTGCCATAAATGGGTACTGGCATATGGAATCGATTGCAACGTACTGATCTATCAGGTCAGTTTTTAGCCTCGCTGTCACTGTCGCCGAAATGTCCACCCAGCTTTCTCTCGTCCACGGCCCAAAAGAGCCTCCCCTCTGGCTCGACAAGACATTATGCGCTGTAGTCGACCAGCAAGAAGCATTATACCCCCACCGGACGGCGCTTATTGTTCCATGGCAATCCACGCGGCTCTCGTATCACCAACTCGCCGAGCGAAGCCGGGTTGTCGCAAAGGCGCTGCTTGGTGCCGGACTGCGCCACGGCGAATGCATCGGGATCATGGACGGAAACAGCTACGAGTATATCGAAGTCTTCCTTGGTGCGGCACGGATTGGATGTCCGGTGGTTGTTCTGAATAATACGTATGCTCCGGATGAGTTGAGGAATGCGGTTTATCGCAGCTGTACGATCCCTTTATCCACGCTGCTCATCTAGAACTACGAACTAATGGCGGTACACCTATAAGCTTGCAAGGCCGTGTTCATTGCGTCACAAATTGGTACGCGGAGTCTGATGGGGCATGTTGAGAATCTTCAGGATCGAAGCTCGAAGAGTCCTCCATTGTCGGAATTGCAGTATATCATCCTCTTAAGAACAGAAAGGCTAGACTCAAGCAGCGAGCTCTTGAACACATACAGCAACTTTCTGCAAATAAGATTTTCAGGGGATGTGGAGAAGGCACTGTTTCAGGCACAAGCATTGCTTGCGCCAGAAGATATTCTGAATCTCCAGTTCACATCGGGTACGCGCCTTCTGATTGATAAGTGCCCCCAAGCTGACAATATATACAGGAACGACTGGCTTGCCAAAGGCAGCGATGTTGACAAACATGTATGTTTCCCATTCTCTCCGCAAGGCTGCTCTTAACAATACAGAAACATTCTCAACAACGCACGCTTCGTGGGCAATGCCATGCGCCTGACTCCGTTCGACGTCGTCTGCTGCGGCCCACCCCTCTTCCATTGTTTCGGTCTTGTCATGGGTTTCCTCGCGTCGTTCTGCTACGGTGCCTCGATCATCTTTCCTTCCGATCACTTCAATGCAAGTCGCGTTGTTGAAGCTCTAATAGCTGAGGACGCGACGGTTCTCCTAGGCGTACCCACAATGTTCATATCCGAACTGGAAGTCCTCACTACGACAGCCCAGAAGCCGCGGCGACTGCGTACGGGACTGGCTTCGGGCTCACCAGTCTCTCAAACTCTCATGAATGAGATCCGGGCGCGCATGGGTGTCGACAAAATGCTGATCGCGTACGGCATGACGGAGACTAGTCCGGTAAATTTTATTACCTCGCTAGATGATCCTGAAGACAAGCGGATCTCTACGATTGGGCGCGTTATGCCGCATACAGTTGCGAAGGTGGTGGACAAACAGGGGAGGATTGTTCCTCGGGGGCAGAGAGGGGAGTTATGTGTTGGTGGGTATGCGCTGCAGAAGGGATACTGGAAAAATGAGGAGAAGACGAGGGAGGTGATGAAATACGACGCGAACGGCGTGCTTTGGATGCATACTGGCGATGAGGTGATGATTGATGAGGAGGGATATGGCCACATCACTGGGCGTATCAAGGATCTGATAATCCGCGGTGAGCATGCAAGAAACTAAGTAAAGCTACTAGCTAACTATTTTTACTAGGAGGAGAGAACATCTTTCCAAGAGAGATCGAGGACCGCCTGGTTGCCCATGGCTCCATCACCGAAGCGAGCGTAGTGGGAATCAAGGACGAGAAGTACGGCGAAGTTGTGGGCTGTTTTCTGAAACTGACGCCAGGACGACAGAGAGTGCAAGACGCAGAGATCCAGCAGTGGGTTGGGGGCAGTCTGGGCAGACATAAAGCTCCCCAGCATGTCTTCTGGATTGGTGATGTAGCAGTGGGCGACGACTTCCCCAAGACTGGCAGTGGCAAGCACCAGAAGCACCTGCTCAGGGACATAGGGAACCGCCTGGTTGCACAGTGGAAACTGCGGGCGCGCCTATAGAAATTGGAATACAGAGTTCATTTGATTGAGCACATTCTGTAGCCAGTAAAACGTAACATACCGTAGATCAGCGTCGGTCCGACGTCGGATAGCCCCGAGTTCCAATAAGCCCACACTCTGTGAATCTGCAGTCACCCCGGACCGGGCAAAACCACATTAAGGCTTGCATGGGCCTCTCTTGTTTGATGCTGATACCTAATCCAAGATGCAGAACTCAACCAAAACAGTGCGAATTGTGGAGGTGGGCCCGCGAGATGGCCTCCAGAACATCCCACAGTCGATCGACAGCGCCATCAAGCTGGAACTGATCCGTCGACTGCGTGATGCTGGGCTGCAGACTATCGAGCTGACTTCATTTGTCTCCCCCCGTGCAATTCCACAACTTGCCGATGCACAGGTGGTGGTGCAGAATGCCGACATCCAAACACTCCTAAAGAATCCTAAACTGCGACTGCCGGTCCTGGTTCCCAATCTCAAGGGGCTAGAGAGAGCATTACAAAATGGCATCAAAGAGGTTGCGGTATTTATCAGTGCGACCGAGGGATTTAGCAGAGCGAACATCAACTGTACCATCGAAGAAGGACTCGAGAGAGCTCGACAAGTGGCTTCTAGGGCAGCCAGCGCAGGAGTTTCGGTGCGAGGGTATACGTCCCTGTGTTCTCGAGCCTATTACCCTTGTGCTAATTTTTGCCTGTGCTAATATTTACAGTTACGTTTCGTGTATTTTCGCAGACCCCTACGACGGACCGACGCAGCCCTCGTCTGTTCTCCAGTGCACAAAAGCCCTCATAGATGCAGGATGCTACGAAGTCAGTCTTGGTGACACCTTGGGAATTGGCACTCCTGCCGAGGTGCGCTGGCTGATAACATATCTACAAGATAATGGGGTACCTTTGGAGATGCTGGCCGGCCACTTTCACGACACTTACGGCGGCGCGGTTGCAAATGTGTGGGAAGCGTACAAGTGCGGGCTGAGGGTGTTTGACAGTAGCGTCGCTGGACTAGGAGGATGTCCATTTGCGCCTGGAGCGAAGGGAAACGTGGCCAGCGAGGATTTGGTATATATGTTCGAACAGTCGGGGATCCGCACAGGGGTGGATCAGTCCAAGCTGGTCGAAACTGGAGAATGGATCTCGAGGCAGCTCTCTACCGCAAACAGCAGTCGAGCAGGTGCAGCATTATGGGCAAAGCGCAAGCAGACGGCTATTTCCAAGTCGCCCAAAGAAGTTTTGGTCTCGTGGAAGCTCGTCCAGCAAACAGAGGGTCTGCAGCTGTTCCGGTCGGGGGTCAATCTGAGGGTCAACTTGAATAGACCCAAGAATGGAAATGCTCTCACAGTCACAATGATTCAGGACCTCACGGACGCTGTCACGAATGCCGGACGAGATGCGACCGTCTCACGAATCATCCTGACTGGCAATGGCAAGTTCTTCTGCACCGGTATGGATCTGGGCAAGGGAAGCACCGCAGTGGGTCAAGGGGGCTCCAGCAGCAATGCGCAGTTTGACCGGCTGACAAATCTCTTTGAAGCCATCGACCAGTCCCCCAAGGTCACTATTGCGTGTCTGAATGGACCCGCATTCGGGGGCGGCGCTGGACTGGCCTTCGCCTGCGATATGCGCTTTGCAGTCAGGACTGCGAGTGTAACGCTCAGCGAGGTCAAGCTGGGTCTTTGCCCAGCCACCATCTCCAAGTACGTCATCCGGGAATTTGGGATTGCTCTTGCGCGAGAGGCGATGCTCTCTGCGAGGCCAGTGTCAGCTGGCGAGTTAAAGGCACGCGGGCTGGTAGTTGAGCTTGCAGACAGCGCAAAGTCGCTGCCTCTTCTGCTCGACCAATCCATTACCAAGCTCAAGGCTGCCTCTCCTGAGGCCTCTCGCATGTCAAAAGAGCTCATTCGGCTGGCCTGGGCGCATGGGGGGAAGGAGGAACAGGCGAAAGGGATCAGGGCCCTGTTTGATAGCATGATGCGGCCGGACGGAGACGGGGCTTACGGTGTCAAGGAATTCCAGGCCAAACGACTGGTGGATTGGGATGCGTATACATTGCGAAGGGTAGATACAGCGAAGCTGTAGCTGTGTCAGAATTCATCACATAAATATGCGTATGTGCTCTGAAACTTGGGGCCGCCCCCAGTTCCGCACATCCGGGGACGTGGAGCACACACTGTAGTAACCAATTATAATTTGCTTTCTTGGATTATTGCAAGTTAGCTGTGGGTCTATCCCCGCACTAGCTGAGTGTCCCGACTGGGTGTTCAGTCCAAGGTCCTTTTGCTTCCTTGCAAACACTCCCTTCTCTTCTTTCCCACTGCCCCTCCGGCATTTTCCTGTACGGCCTGTCATAATCTCGGCCACCATGATGGAACACGATTCAGATCGACTAAATGCCGGTATTACCAAGCGCATCCGTCAGGCTTGTGCCAGCTGTCGGTGCGTGACCACTGCCCCATGCCACCGGTTCCTTCGCTGGTGCTCTTCCTGCTAACGCCTGAGATTGTCATTGGTAGACGTCGCAAGACAAAATGCTCTGGTGAGCGACCTGTATGCTTTCACTGTCGTCGCAGCCGTAAGCGCTGCGTATATGAGCCGTACTCGATGACCATTGGCGACTCCAGCGCTGTGCCTCCCCCGCCGGCGCCCGCGCACGATAACGTCGGTTCTTCTCTATTTCTTCCCATTCCTATTGTATTGCTGACGTAGTGCTAGAGCGCGATTCTGCAACGGATCAATATGCTCGAGTCGCGTCTGGCCGAGCTCAGCGACCGCGCCGTTCCCCAGTCTCTGTATGTCGTCGCCTCTTGACTCTTCTCCGCAGCCGAATACTAAACCCTCTCTCCTTCTTTTTCGCAGAACGTCGCCAGCTGAAATCGGCATTTCTCTGACTGCATCGCCTCCTCTGCGCTTCAGCGACGAGCGGTGGTAAGCTGGCCTGCACCCCGAACGACAGTCGACTGACATGCTGCCACCGAACCAGCTCCGTCCCTCCTTCTTCAGTGTTGCAATCCGTCCTCCAAACATTCTTTGAGCACATTCACAACCGCCCGTACTCATATATTCAAGAGGCCGCCTTCCGGCGGAAACTCGAAATGGGGCTCGTGCCAAACTGCCTGCTTCTCGCGGTGCTAGCGTCTGCCGTTCGCTTTTCCACGCACGAATATTACGAAGGACGAAAGCAAGAGGCCACTGAAGTGTATTCCAAAGGGTCATGGATGTCCGTGCTCACCGAGCATCTCACAGTGGCGGATACTTTGAGCGTTGAGGTTGTACAGGCCGTGAACTTGCTTGCGATTGTGGACTATACGGGTAGGCTAGATCCCGTCTGCAACACCATCTTAATGCAAAGTCGGGTATCTGACAGTCCATTCCAGCCGGTCATGTCAGTTCTGCCTGGCTCAAAGTTGGCCTAGCCGCGCGCATATCCCAGGACCTACGTCTGATGATGGATCCCTCCGACGCACTCTCATTTTCTGAGCAGGAGGAGCGGCGGCGAGTCTTCTGGTCAGGGTATTTACTCGACAGACTCATCTCGTGTGGAAAATCCCGGCCTCTGTGTTTCCACGACGAGGACTGTAATGTTCGCCTTCCATGCGATGAAGAAAAGCTCCAGGCTGGGCAAGTACAGAAAACGCATACCCTGCACGAGCTCCTCAGCTGGGACTCAAAAATCGACCACGATCAGCCCCCTAGTCCGTTCGGACTAGTAATCTTGATGGCATCTATCTTCGGACGCTGCACTAGATATGTCCACCGAGAGTGTAACCCTGATAAAACGCCGCCGTGGGACACAAATTCGGAGTTCTCCAAGATCAACTCGTCCTTGCTGCTAATGGAATCCTATTCCAGGAACAGACGGCTCTCAATCGTTGATACACTTCGTGACAAGGAGTTATCGCACAAGTCAGAAGCAGAGCAAGTAGTATTCGCCCATACTATGTTTCACCTCTGCCACTGTTTACTCAACCATCCGTTCCTCTCGTGGCTACGCCTGAGGCCCTTTGGGTCGAAAGTGCCCACCAGCTTTAACCTGCGTGTCTTACAGGCGGGGAGCGAGCACGCCAACCAGCTACTAGACTTGGTGCGCGAGGCGAGCGAGGCAGGCTTTCCCCTGCAGTCATCATTTTACGCATACTGTATCGTCGTGGTAGGAGGGATACAGTCTTTAACGTTCCACTACGAGGCATCCAAAAACGACCGGGGGTCATCAGGTACTTTACAACGCTTTCATGACAGTCTCAGCACACTTGAACGATTAGCGGGGACATGGTCGCACGCGGCAAACATGGTATGTTTGAACTTCTTGAGCTCTCTCCCTGTGGTTAACCCTCTCTTTCTAGACCGTCCGACTCCGTGAGTTCCACGCTCAGGCACATATGTTTTCCTCGCTCCTGGATCCCGCCTGCATAACAGACGACATGTACGACGCGTCAATAATGGCGCTTTGGACAATGCTCGATTATGGCATGGTGGGTTCCAACGTCGGCGATAGCCCCAATTGCTCGGGGCCACTTATTTCGAATATACCGTCGCCTTCACCATGGGTTCTGGGATCTGATATATTCAATACACCCTCGCTGGAAATGGCAGACACCGACCCACATCTACTCGGTGGTTTGACACCATATACGCAATTCAATCATGAAGTGAACAGTCTTTTGCATCCCTGCTAAGGGGCATGCCTGCAGCAATTGAATGACTTGATGTAATATGAGGTAAAGTGATATAGACCTTGTTACTGTCGACGTTAATGTCAGACAAACGAATTACGCTTCGTAAATCCAACTCTTATTTAGCAGACCAAGTGTCATCCAGGTCACTAAGACCAAGCGAAGACGCTGAATAACAATTGTTGATAGCCACGTATGTTAAGATTGGGTCCAAGCTGGTAGGGTCATGGGCGCGAAACAGATACAAGTCGGAACCGAATCAGAGCCATTGAACGGTTTCTGCGGACAGTTCTAAACCAATAAAGAGTCTGGAGTATGCTTAGGTCTGGCGTCATAGAAATTCGATGCTATTGATCTGCGGGGATGATAGACAGGCGCTTGATAAGGTTTCTCACATTATTGCCAGATTCGGCAACTCGCGCTATCTGCAGCGCCACCAGCTTGTATCTTCTCCTCGGTTAATCCCAGACTAGGCTGGCATGACCTGGAATCAACCTTATCTGTGGGTAGCGGAATACTCCCTGCGCTCTACGAAGCTGACACATGATGCGCTGTTGGCCTGGCCCTTTATCGGCACGCAGTGGCGGCTGGACCTAGTTAATGGCGGGGGATCTGCCCTATTAATGGGCTAAGCAGAACCAGATTTAAGTATAATGGAGTCAGCCTGCTGGTAATTTCTTGTTTTTTGCCGTTTGAAGTAATTCCATTATCTACCCCGCATTCTGGTTCGCACACGCTGTATCTATATCCAGTCTTATCTATTCTGGCATTGTATCACTCCTATTGGGGTCTTTAGTTAGGAAACAAAGTCTTATAACAAGCTAGTTCTGCTTCCTTTCCATCACTCATGGAACTGTCTATTCAGAAGCATAAACGCCCCGAAGATACCCCGACGATGGAATCGAGTATGGATATTAAAAGAGGTGAGTCAAGAGGCCGTTGCCCTAACAGTTCTTCATCTAAGTCTATCTCTGTAGAGTCTGCAGAAGAGTCGTTTCAGGAGGATACTGCGATCGAGCAGTCCCGCATCGAAGGGGTGACGCTACGAGCCGAGGGAAGCCGACGGATGACCCCTTTGCAAACCATTTCTGCCAGTTGGATTATCTGCGACAGCTGGGCCGGCATCGCAGCCACTGTAGCTCTAGCGACTGTTCAAGGAGGGCCGGTGACTCTTACCTATGGACTTATTGCTATGTTCGTTCTGGTCGGAGCTTGTGTGCTTTCATTGGGAGAGTTGGCGAGTGTATATCCCACTGCCGGTGGCCAGTATCACTGGACCTCCATTCTAGCTCCCAGACGAGTGAGACGGGTGATGGTATAGTTCTCTATCCAGATTTCCTGACTTTTGTTTACTGACACCGGTACAAGAGCTACGCCTGTGGAATTGCAAATATGTTTGCCTGGATTGCCATCTGCACGGGGATTGCTATCATCCCCGCGCAGCAAATTATGGGAATTGTTTTGTTTTATTATCCAGACTTTGATGCTCAGCCGTGGCATTACTTTTTGATATATCAGGCTATCAATGGACTGGTGATGCTATACAATATTGGTCTCCTCCAACGGTCGCTCTGGATCCACGATGCTGCCTGTAGGTGTCAACTCAACAGTCATATAGCCGCAAGCTGTCGCTGACCACCGTCTCCTAGTCTTTATCACTCTCGCCTCCTTTTTCATCATCACAATTACCTGTCTCTCTCGCTCCGCGGGCAACTACGAGCCATCGACAACTGTTTGGGAGACCTTCCTCAACGATAGCGGATGGAGCTCAGGGGGAGTCGCCTTCCTGACTGGACTTGTCGCGCCGAACTACATGTTCGCTGGTATTGACGGGGCGCTACATCTGGCGGAGGACTGTCGTAATGCGGCAACAGCAGTACCCTGGGCTCTGATGAGTACGCTTACCATTGGCTTCGGGACTTCCTTCGCCTTCATGATTGCTATGCTCTACTGCACTCATGATTTGCAAGCCGTAGTGGAGACTACCACTGGGTAAGGACCCAGCCGTCTTATCAATGCTACCAGCCATCGAGAAGCTAACGTGTACGCTGCAGTGTCCCAATATACGAAATCTGGTATCAGGCCACACGGTCGCCCACCGCAGCGACTATATTTGTTGTACTTTTGTGTTTTGCAGCGACATTTGCCCTTATCGGAGCCCAGGAAACCGCATCACGGTTGACATGGTCTTTGGCGCGAGATGAGGCGCTGTGGGGCAGTAAATGGATTTGCAAGATTCAAGACAGACTCGACGTCCCCGTGTGGGCACTCGTCTTCAATGCCTGCGTCGTTTTTATCATTGGGTGCATTTACCTGGGCTCCTCGTCGGCGTTTAATGCCTTTATTGGTACCGGCTTGATTCTACAGCATATCTCGTATGCGTTTCCTGCTCTGCTGCTTCTCTATCGTCGTCGGGCGAGTGACTGGCTGCCGGAATCGCGCAAGTTTCGATTGCCAGGCGTGGTTGGATGGGCTGCCAATCTCACTACTGTTTGTTTTGCAATCTTGGTGTTGATATTTTATAATTTCCCCACTGTGATGCCTGTGACGGGAAGCAATATGAGTGAGTTACTCCTTCCCTTATAGTTCGGACTGCGGTGTGATGCTAAACTGGTTTACAGACTATTCTTCTGCGGTGCTGGGAGTGATGACGATTTTAGCTTGCCTTAACTGGATATTATATGCCAAGAAGCAATATCATGGGCCTTATTTATGCGGACCTCTGGAGGAGCAATCGTGAAATGTATTTTGCCCAAGATATATATTTTTGAGAATCACCAGAAAATAAATCCACTCCACCCAGACGTGCTACCCATTCAATGAAAACACTTTGTTATTAGAATTTGATCATATTATTATTCTTCTAATGATGTATCGACGCAGATAACAATAACCATAAAAAACAGACATGTTAGAGACTCACATTGTCGCGTCTGGAATTTCTCACCATTTTCTCCTGATCGGGTAATTTGAACCCCACACAGCTCCATGCCAGCTCGAGGATCCACAGCGCGATATTTGTCTTCGGGCACGCAGCATTGGGAATACCGTTGATCGCTTATCACCAGGAAGTTCTCTCTTTTCTTGCTTGATCTAGCAAGTGGGCCCCTCGTACCCTCCGCGCCGCCTCTTGCAGCCTTTACGTCGGTGCGTAAAGGAATATCGCTTTACAGCATTGTAGAAGTCGAGTAGACATATATAATTATGGAATCCCAGCGTTCCGGTAGGGTGGATTAAACAAACATCTTTCTCGATCTGAGTGTATACCACCCCCTCGCCATGACTAGTCGTGACGGTTATCAATGGACAGCAGAGACTGGCCTGGTCCAGGGCGTGCCTTCGATAAGTGTCATCTCGCCACCAACAAAAATTTCTCCAGACTCCCGCCAGTTTGATGTCGTTGTTGTGGGAGCAGGGTATGCGGGACTCACGGCGGCCCGCGATGCGTGTCTCGCAGGTGAGTGCAGATTCAAGGTAGATGAGAGCAGAAGGCTAATATATCCCAGGCCTCAAGGTACTGCTTCTCGAAGCGCGTGACCGCATTGGCGGCCGGTCATGGTCGTCTGATATCGGAGGATATCCATTCGAAATGGGCGGCACCTGGGTCCACTGGGGACAGCCTCATGTCTGGCGCGAGATTTCACGATACCAGATGCGAAATGAATTGGAGTGTTCATTCGACTTTTCTCGCGGAGTCAACCATTTTGAACTGCGGACCAACCAGGGACCGGCCATTATGAGCCACAAGGAAGAGGTGGGTATGCTTGTGCGTATGAGCAGCTTGATTGACGCTAACAAGATCCCCAGGACGAATTGCTGGCCGCAGCACTACACAAGTTCGTGGACGTCGATGGGGATCTTGGCCGCCGGGCCGTTCCTTTCCCTCATGATTCATTTTACGTCCCTCAGGCTCGGCAATACGACCAAATGTCGGCACAGGATCGTTTGAGTCAGATTGCCGATACCGTGTCACCTCGTGAACGCGCCGCTCTGGAGAGCTTTGTGCTTCTCTGTAGCGGCGGCACTATGGCGACAACCAGTTTCTTCGAGTTCCTGCACTGGTGGGCTCTGTGCGGCTACTCATACCGAGGGTGTCTGGACGCCTTAATTTCGTATAAGTTCAAGCGGGGTCAGTCCAGCTTTGCCATTCGATTCTTCAGAGAGGCGCTCTCGACGGGGAACCTGTCATACGCCTTCAACAGCCCGATACAGTCGATTGACGACCAGGGCGCTAAAGTGGTGGTCACGACTCGTGAAGGCCATCGCTATGCTGGGGCCCGTCTTATCTCAACTATACCTCTCAACGTGCTAAACACAGTCACCATCTCTCCGCCACTTAGTACGCAGCGCACGGCCGCAGTAAATACCGGCCATGTCAACCAGTGCGTCAAAGTCCACGCGGAGATTGTGAGCCGCGACATGAGGTCCTGGACGGGTATCTCGTACCCCTTCAACAAGCTCTGCTACGCTATCGGTGACGGAACTACACCAGCAGGGCACACGCATATTGTTTGCTTTGGTGGTTCTCACAACCACATCCAGCCGGAAGAGGATATCAACCAAACCAAGACAGCTGTGGAGAACCTCTCGCCCGGCAATATGAATATCAAGAGGTTGGTTTTCCACAACTGGTCCAAGGACGAGTTTGCGAAGGGGGCATGGTTCTTTTCCCCTCCACAGATGCTCTCGACCTCGTTGGAGGCACTTCGATCTCGTCATGGAAATGTGGTGTTTGCCAACTCGGACTGGGCGCTTGGATGGCGGAGCTTTATTGACGGTGCGATTGAAGAGGGCACAAGAGCAGCGATGACGGTTGTGGAGGAGCTGCGGCAACAGCATGCGGTACGCGGACGTCTGTAGATACACTCTAGATTCCGATAAAATCTCACAATATGATCGCCTGCCTAATCACGTGTTGACTTGTAAATTTATGCCTGTCTAAGACTAATCTTGATTAGTCATGACGCTCTTTGGTGGTGTATTTTCCCGATATCACGATAGTCAGTCTATATGATGACCCAACGGGAAATTGGGAAGAAAGCCAGTATTATCTAATACGTGCTGATTGTCATTCCAGATAGGAAGGCCTGGTATCGGACCGAGGGTCATTGACCACTCACATGCGGCCAAACTGGCTAGTGCTGAATAATTGGCTTTTGCGGGGGCGACTTCTCTCAACACTCCACAGCCACCTGGACGTGATAGCATAACGGGTATTACTCTCACATAGCTTAGGTTCCTGCGTAGTAGGATACTCCCAATGACCACTGCTAGCCAACCTATTCGAGGTAAGTCGCTCTTGAAAGCCGTCGTGTCGCCCGCCTCTGATTGGTCATGCGACAGGTTGCTTCCAATGCACCAAACGACGCATCGTTTGCGACAGGGGCGAGCCCATATGTCGCAAATGCCAGAAAAAGGGAATCGAATGCTCAGGACTCGGGAGGTTTCGATTCTACTCGGGCAGCTCGATACGGGGATTATCGCAGGGAGATCCAGTCCCCGTGACGCTACCAGACCAACTCCAAAAGCCACAGCGCGATTGCACCGGGAAGCAAGTGCCTTTCAATATTCGCTGGAAATCAGATCAGCCGTCAAAAAGGACAGGACGGAAACGATCTATATGCGCTATAGGGACGACGGCCGAGCGAAATTTGGAATATTCCCAGAAGGGCCACATTGTGGCAGACGAACGCCATTCTGGCGAATGCGATAGCATCCCAAGCCTTGCATCTGATATCTCACTAGCGGCTTCCACGTTCGATGCGCTTTGGGGAGTTCCCGACATAGGGCCCGACTATGTCAAGAAAGTCAGCTGTAATGACGAAGCTGCTCAGGCTTCTATCTCGAGCACCATAGCGCCTTGGATTCCTCTCCTGAACTCTCAAACTCGGATGTTTCTTTCTCACTGTGAGGTCAATTTTTATCCGAAGCTCAGGCAAATGGCTGATATGTTCTAGTTGCCGATGAAGTTGCTCCCAACATGGTCGTCCTGGACAAGATCTCGAATGGTTATCGCGAGATTCTCCTACCGTTAGCCTGTCACGACGAACTATTACAGCAATCCGTGTGCGCAGTAGCGGCACAGCATCTAGCCCTCCGACAGGCCAGCTTCAGGCGAATCGCAGAGTCCAGTCGTGCGGCCATCATATCGCGGCTCCGACGCGACGCCTTCCAAGAGCCAACTGAACGTCTGTTTAGTGCCTTCACATGGGCCACCTTGATTGTATTGTTAGTCGGCGAGACAATCACTGCCAGTCCCGAGTACACACATTTGCTGCAGATGTTGTTCTGCATGGCAGGGAATACATCGGATATGGCAATGAGTCCTATCAACCAATTCCTAACACAGCAAACGCACATGTAGGTGGTCTTGTACTTCTGACCCTATCCAGGAAATAGTCCTAATCCACCCAGGTTCGAATTTCTTGGACAGCCGTTCTTGGGTGAAAACCAGGGATTGGATATGCTCCGTCGCCCACTGAATGTCTTTCTCGACTGGACATACTACGACCTCCCTCCGGAATCAACATATACGCAGTCTCTTGGATTTATACGAGAATCCTTCATCAAAGCATCTCAAATATACATTGGCCGGGCAACTAACAACGAGGATCAATGGATGCACCTCGAGGCGCTAAAACAGCTTGTATCCTGCATCCATCCGGACGAGCAGGGGTCTCACGCCCTTGTCTGGGTGTGCTTCATCGGAGCTGCAGATAGCACGACCCCCGATCACCGGCAGTTCTTCACCAGCCGCATGGAGGGGGTGTTCCGTAAGACAGGCTTTCAGAACGTTGCTGCAGCTATACAGTCATTACCGGCAATTTGGTCACAGAAGGAACTCGGACGGTGGACATCTAGCCTTATCCGCACGCTTCCGGCTTTGATTATGTGACGAACTGCAATGGAAATCTGCTATATACCAACGTCATGACAGAGTGTCCCTCGTATACCATCAAGCCGATAAATCTTAGGGCTGCCTGTTCGAACAAAGATCTGACCTTCGCCATGGGCTGCACCCTACCCAATTCTCAGCGGCATCCCGGCTTTGGCAGGTGATGCTCTGCATCAGTCTGATCATCACGTATCGCCAGCCTCGGGCCTCCCTCGGCAGGGGAGTCGCCATAGAGCTTTCAGGATGAATTGCCACGTCGTTGGCAAAACTATAGAATACACCATGGCTCTCCATCTAGCGCTGCAGTCCTAGAGACAGTAATCATTTGGTATATTGAACAAATGTTAATTTCGATACTTGCCGGTAAACTGCCCAGCATCATAGAACATTTTACAACGAGCCTTATTGGGAAATTTCTCATTTGCGAAGCATTGAAAGTGTGATCATTCTGTGTTGAACGGGGGTATCATCAGTGGAGAGAGCATAGCCTCCTTGTTCTCGTTAATGCTGTCTCTATTGTCGGGTGATCTGTCGGAGTCAGGACCGGAGCCTGTTGACAGGATGGATTTTACGGTGATTTATTTACGGCGGCCATGAAGTGGGCCATCTTCTAAAATACCTCAATACTGCACAACAACGTCCACAGTATTATCGCGCCTTTTGACATTTATCTTCCACAGAATGGGACTACGAGTACGTGAGAACTCGCTGGAGAAGCAGCTGGAGAGGATACTGTCACCCTGCAAAGACGACTCCTCGCCATCGCTGCTTTTTCTTACTGCTGTACTAGAGCAATGCGCCCTGATGTCCAGGAATACTTGCCCTTCGTCAAAGTTGTCTCATATTTGCAGCTGTAAGGGCCTTAATAGTTATTCCGGACTCAGTAAGCTTAAGTGCTGATCCTCCTTGTAAAGCGGACAAGCATCGTCCAACTTGCGACAAACTTCTTCCATATTGGAATGTTCCTCCACCTGGGCTCTTTGCTGTTGGTCAGATACTGTGGCCGCCGCGTGATGGCCCACATCAATTCCATGGTTGGGTTGAGGCCGTAGATGACGGATCGTATTGGTGTCGAGCTGTAAAGGATGGTCATGGTTAACAAAGGTCTGGGGATCGGCGTGCTTTTTGATCAGCATATGTTGCTCCTTGCTGACCAACCCTGCGCGATATCAGCTTCCTGACCACTTTAGACACCTACAATAGTGTCAGTTTATGAAACTTCTTGACTCCTTCCGCTAAGCCTGCTAAGGGGATAACGATCAAGAAAGATATATTCATGATATATAATACTTGTTGCCACCATTGACCAAGAAATCAACCGGTACCTCTGCCATATCGGAAGCGCAAATATGTAATACAATACTTTTGATGCCCAATATATTTATTTATCGAGCCCCTGAGTGAAGGGAGGAGCGTTCAGATGATAAACCCAAAGATTACAGATCGAAATCCAGCCACGCATCGAATTCCAGAGCCATCCATACATCGATGCATTTGTTCTCGCCTCCGTCGCCAGCTGCCCACTGGTGGCGGGGGTAAGAGACCGTGTTGTTCTTTCGGTAGACGGCGTTTCCGGTAGCATCCTCATGCCATATTCGGCCATGCTCTTCTAACGGTTTTAAGCCACAATGCTTCACACCTTTCGGTGGAGACGGGAATGCTTCATTCCCAAGCGACAAGGTCTCCACGGATGGGATGATGGAGTCACAGGTTGAGGGTTCTGGTGCCCACATTCCACCAAGCTTTGTTTCATCGTCGCCGGGGGTTCCCTGGGAGAGACAGGTATGGAGCTCTTTGAAGGCGTTATCATGATGATCATGGTATTCGGCATTCACATTCGGTCCTGGTGTTTGTATTGTCAGCGTGCCGTTATTAGAAAAAGCCGGCCGTGGATCTCCTTACCTGCTGTCCAGAACTGCATATGGCAGAGGTTTTGCTTATTATCCTGCAAGCGGAAATGAAACCCGCTCATGTTGTAGAAGTCATAATCCTTGAAGCCACCGCCCCACCATAGCTTTTCGACCTTGATGAACTTGAGCTCAGGGAAGTCAATACCCTGGTTCGAAAGATCGAAAATGGTCTTAACTGGTACATCCCTTGCTTTCTCCCATGGGCCGAGGGTATTCTGTTCTTTTAACCGAAGGAAGATGGCCCCCAACCGTTCATTCGCCCTCAGCACAGTGTCACATATATCACGCGGCTTCAGCGACTCCTTTGCTGGGAACGGCGGCCCTCCAAGAGGCCGACGGATTACATTGGGTCCATCACTCAAAGATCCGAATATCACCTTAACGCCGTCTTGTTTCTTGAGGTGCACTTTGTGCTTAGGAGGGAAAACCTCAACACTGATTAAGTAATTTGCAACGACCATCAGTTCTTTCTTGAGGTGATGCTTGAGAGTGTCGGGCTGAGGCAGGTAAACCATCCCTTCCCCTCCCCAAATCGTTCCATTGATCTGTGGAGAGACGGATGGGAAGCTGAGTTGGTTTTGGTATAGAGTGACAACTGGGTCCTTTTCTCTGTAGTACTTCTTTACATGGTAGCTTAGCGTGGCTAAATCGGCCCTTCCGTTTCCATAGAAGTCACCGACAACACATCGAGCCGATGACGTTCCAGGTGGCAGGTGCCATTTAGAAACAAGGCCTTTATCAAGATCAAGTATCTTATAGCACCAGATTCCCTAGGAGAGAACACTCAGCAATACTGTCCATCATGGTTTTGGCAGGGCTCCTGTGCTCGCGTACTCACCTTATTTGGAGATACCCCCGTCACATCCTCGTCCTACAATTTCAGGTTATCAGCCGGGGTTACAGGGAAGAGAGGAGCAACCAGATAAATACTCACGGGAGTGTCGCCATTAGAATCACGATCCACCGGTCCAAACATAGAGACCAGAAACTCGTCATTGCCGTCACCTGGATAGACGATGAGGCTTAGTGCTTCGGATCGCTTTCACGAGTGTGAGGCTGAAGCCCTAGCTTACCATCAATATCTGCACAAACAATATTATGGACAGGTCCGTCTCCCCAGCAACGCTTCTGGGTAGGCGTTCCATAAACGTCCAAGATATGGCGCTTCCATGGGTTTCCCGGCTGCCCGCGGCCGTTTTTGGTATACAGACTGACGTATGGGCCATGGAATGGCTCGCTGACAGCAACGTAGGCAAACGGGTTGCTCCCCATTCTCCCTGCGTCTGCAGTGCCAGCGCCCCATAGGTCACCAGCTGCAGGAAAGAAGGTATTTTCTCTCTGCCAGCGGGTCTTCATTTCCCCCTGGCCGATAAACTCTCGCTTCCAATGGCCATCCTCGTAGTACAGGCGGGCGACACCGTCCATCGATGCGACGAGCAATGAGTCAAGGCCATGCGGGCCATCCAAGCTAGTATGCTGTTACCCATAGGATATAATACGACCGGGCCTGGCATGTTACCTTTTTGTGTAGATCTCGTGGACTACCCGGAAATGACCATCATCCACGATGTCTTTCCTCCACTCCTTTCTGCACGAATAAGAAGACGTTAATTTTGGGCACTGTTTCTATGGGTAAGGTCTCGCCAGGAGCATACACTTCTTTAACTATCTTCCAATCCGGCTTCTGGAAGATAATCAAGGGGATAGGGGTGCTCTGTAGGAAGTTAGCAACCCGTGCGTATTTTTATGCCACTAGGATCTTGCCTTATCGTATGGCCCGTGTACTACTGGCGCGGCAATGACCTCAGGGAACGTTCTTTGGGTAAAGTAGCCGACTGCGAGGCGGTGGACCGTTGGCCATCTTCCAATAAAATGTTGCTTCCACTCCCCGTTGGGGTTGTTACCCGGGTTCTCCAGCCATATAATATCACCACCATCAGGATAGGAGTTGATCATGGTAGGGCCAAAGTTATAGCCTACGATCAAGTCATTGAAGCCATTGCCAGTAATGTCCAGAGAGGCCGTGGGGACAGGTGTGTCGAGTTGGCAGATTTCGTAGGGAGTCCATTCCATGGATGGACCAGTTTGACTCTGGGTAAGTTCAAACAGCTCACTCTTACCCCCTGCCTCAGCCTCTGAGGACGAAAACTCATTCTCACACTCTGCCTCTTCGTCCAGATCAATCCAATTGGATTCAGCTCCACTGGGACACGGACAAGTCCTTTTAGGGTTTTCAAGATATTCGATTTTCCCTTCCAGGCCGGACCTAAACACCAATGTTGATTGTCAGATACTGACTTGTAACCTATCCAGGAGAACGGAATTGGACGGTCACGGGCATACACAATCAATCCAGGGGCTTTATCGTCTTTATGATAATAGAACTTATCAATCCAATAGCCATCTGCTCGCTTATGAATCACCTCCGACACAAATTTAGGTGCGCGAACTTTGGACATGACAATCACTTCTCCTGGTCAGGATCCAGTATGCAATGATAGAATGGTTGTGTATATGAGCTTGGGCAGTACAGAAATACCCTAAATTTTGGATTGCCTTTTCCTCTATCTTCCCTGCCATTTTAACATGTCTGCCATACGTTCTAGCCCTGTATTCTACTCGAGCCACTATTCCAGATATGCCAAACGTGACGTATGGGACTATAGCTCCCGAGATTTCTTACGTTGAGCAAAGCTGGTGTTCAGATACTGTCATGTTGCAGCTGTAAAGGACAGCCAGGGACAAGGTAGTTTGAGTATAGCGCCGTCGCAGCCAGTGCGTATATTTGACGCAAGCAGTAGCTCCGCGGAGACTGTAGGCATTAAAATGTTTCATTGGGCTACCTATCGTTTGCGTAACTCTTCCGGCCGGTGTCATGTAGTACAAGCAGGTAGGATCCAGGCCGTCCTCCCTGTCTCGGTATACCACACATTATTGCAAGGGCCAATAAGGATGCACAGGTAGCTCCATAATTAATGACACATGGGATCGCATATTTAGTTTCTTTGGGTTTTATTCTTTGATGTTGCATTATGTGATTAGCCCGGTGAATTAGCCGCTCTTATTAGAGATTACCCTCGACAATCAGCCTAAGTCATTACAGTAAGCAATTGACATCACAACTTGTACTAGGTTTGCTGTTGAGGAAGACATAATGTGGCTAAAGGTTGTTATTTACATTGAAATCCTGGGGTAATCCAACTCTGGCACAATAGAATACAACTTGGCTCCACAGCATTACAACTAGACCTGGGCATGGGCCGGCGAATTTGGGTCAGCCCATGAATGGGTCGGTCGGCCCACGATTTGGCCCATTTAGCTCCCAAATATGCATAATTAATATGCAAAATATCCAAAGTTACTAGCGTATTTTATAGCCGTCTCAATTCTTCGCCCTTAGCTATGGCAAATTACAGAATATATTACAACTTGCTTACTCTTCCCTAACACAGAAGTATATAACTACCTACATGTTAATGATCGAATATATCCTTCTGCTTTAAGTATTAGTTTTTGACATTTCAATGGGTATCATTTATTTTGTGTAGGTTTTCAGTTTTTACCATAAAGAATAGTCTAATTTATCAATAAAAGCTGTTTATTCTATAATCTAGGCACGGGAAGGAGGGTATTCTTTTCAGAGTGCACGCAGAAGAGCAAGAAAAAAAGTTATAGATTCGATAAAAAGGGGGGGGGACGCCTTTGCTAGAATTCCGACGGACAGTGGGTCGGCCCATGGGCCGGCCCATCAGACTAACTAATAAGAGATCATCAGATACGGGCTAAGAGATTAATTAGCCAATCATTGCAAACAATATCAGACGCGTTATCTTGGGTTGCCCATGCAGACTTATCTAGTATTCTGCATTTAAGGCTATCTAAAGACTGCAGTTTAACTAAAATATAGGTTTACTCTCTCCTCTCTTATAGTAACTACAATCTTTCTTTTATTTAGGATCATTAAGCTCTCTTATTTACTCTTATTATGTCTCAACTATCAGATATCTACTCAGTATCCCTTTCAGACAGTGGCGAGTTTGATGATTCGTCCTATCTTTTATCTAAAAGTTTCGCGCCCGAGCACCCCACAAGCCAAATAACTCCCCTTTCTCCGCCTATCTCTGTTCCTCTATCTCTTAACAGCTCTACAGATCCAGCGCAAACCTAATATTATATGCGAAGATATGAATAAAGAGCAATTTGTTGATTGGTGGATTCAGACACACAGAGCGGGCACTCTGAGCATCAGTCTACTTTCTGGGATGGAATGGGCCAGCGAGCGGGTATATAGGCTGACTTTGAACAGATTTCCAGTGCTCGCAGCTCTTGCTCGAGATACCCTTTCTGTCCCAGCCACAGGCGCAGGTGTAGAGCGTCTCTTTAACTCTGCGCGTGATCTCTGCCACTATTGCCATGGCTCACTACAATCAAGTACTATCCAGGATCTAATACTTCTTATGTGTGGCATTCAGTTCGATCTAGAAGAAGAGCAGCTTGCTTTCATTCGAGAGTACGCAAGTGAGTCTGAGAGAGAACTCCAACAAGAAGAGATGGATGAGCATATTCAAGAGGATATTATAGAGATTAGTGACAATGAGGAGGGCCCTTCGCAGTATCATTCGAAGAGGCGAAGGAGTATTGAGCCAGTGGAAGAGCCTGAGAACGAGCCTGAGGTGGAGCCTATGTGGGAAGAGGAGCCTGATTTGCCTGCGCAAAACACACAGCGGGTTTCAGGAAGAGTTCGAAAGCATTCAAAGTTATTAGATGGATATGAGATATAGTTTGTTTCTGCAGTAATATTAAAATGCCCTTTTTCAACTATATTATACTTATTATTGTTACGAATGCATTACAGCCAAGAGTTCGCGTAAATTGCGTAAATTATGAAAGCCACATACCCACTAAATTTTGCCCTAAAATGGGTCGAATGGGTCGAATGGGCCGGCCCACGAATGGGCAGAAAATCGATTTTTCGGCCCATGGGCCTAAATGTATTGACCCATTTGGGCCGGCCCATGGGTTCTGCCCAGGTCTAATTACAACGATATGTCCCAATTTTGAGTGATTCATCATCTCCGCGAAAGCTTCGCAAACGGAAATTAATAAAATACAATGTCAATGATGCTCACTGCATCTCTGTTCGCGTCATCTACCTCCAAGGGATACGACATTGTATTCACATCATTGATTACTACTAATCTAAGCACCATGACAGCAACCCATGCCATATAATGAGGCCATCGCCTTCTTCGGTATCATCTACTGGCAGAAGCAGAAGAATAGAAAGATCCAATCAAGCTTTGTCAAGCTAATCACAAGATGCAATACAGCAGGATGACCGCAATCAGGGAAAACCCTAAGTACAGAAATCTGCCTGGGGAAGAAGAATGCGATGTCCTAAGTAAGGGATCCACTACGACTCCCAGAATCTGCGGTATCAAACTGAATATCTCCACAGTTATCGGCTCGGGCCCAGTCGGGGCAACTTACGCAAGGGAGATTCTCAACCCCGCCTCCGGTGCTTTGCCGGAAAGAAAAACTCCGAAGGTCATTATGGTGGAAACCGGGGCGCAGTATGGAGTCCCTCAAGGAATTTTGTTGATCCAATACACGGATAGCTGACTTGCATACCTCCCTTGGGCTAGGGAATCTAAAGTGCCTGGTGAACATAAGAAGAATGCCGTGGTATACCAGAAACACATTGATTCTTTTGTGAAGTAAGTGTCCAATATACTTCTTATACGGGAAGATTCTGAGACTCACGACGTCAAGTGTTATCCAGGTAAAGAAGTTTCTCCACATGATAGTCGATATTGCAGTACCTGACCGACCGGTTTTAGGGGAGCCTATTTGCAACGTCTGTCCCAACACGTGTGGATCCGAACCTCAAGTTGCCTCCCGTCTCTTGGTCTCCACGGTGAGATCCACTTACAAACATTAGACAAGTGTACCGCGAGCTGATCATGGCAAGTGAAAAACAAAACTTTAATGGGCAGAACCAGGAGCAGAATATCTACCACAACTTGGACGCTAATGGTGTGTCCCGCAATGTTGGCGGCATGTCCACTCAGTGAGTGCCCTAGGCCCTAACAAGAGGCGGCTTAGCACTCTACTGACACATTGCAGCTGGACGTGCGCCACGCCCAGACAGCACAAACTAGAACGGTCAGACGTCTTCGATGACGCTACCTGGGACCGGTTGTACAAGAGAGCCGAGGAGCTAATTGGTACTCGGACTGATGTACTCGACCATTCAATTCGACAACAGTTGGTCCTGCGTATCCTACGGAACAAATTCAAGAACCGCGACGCAAAAGCCCTTCCGCTTGCCGCGCAAAAAGTCGAGGGAAAGAACCTGATTAAGTGGTCATCTTCTTCTACAGTACTCGAAAAACTCGTTCAGGATAAAAAATTGATTTTACTCGATCAGCACCACTGCGAAAAGCTGGAATTCAACGATAAAACTAACAAAGTCAACTCTGCAATTGTCAAGAATCTCGCAAAGCCCCAAACATCAAAAGAAGACGAAGACAGGCTAAGAATAAAGGCAAAGTATGTAATTGTGTGTGGGGGACCGATTCTTACTCCACAGCTCTTGTTCAAGTCTGGATTCCGCTATGACGAGGAGGATGCGGAAGATGCTGAAGGAAAAATATCATCCCTCTATATCCCAGCATTGGTAGGGACACACTTCCTGGCAATCGTGACGAGCCCTAGAGGAAGGAGTTGACGACTAACTTGGTTTGCAGGGTCGGAACTTGACCGAGCAAACAATGTGCTTCTGTCAGATTGTCCTAAAAGATAAATGGGTAGAGGAACTCCAGAAAAGCAACTGGGGCCCTGAATGTGAGGAACACCGAAGAAAATATGACGAAGAGGACGACCCCTTGCGAATCCCCTTCGACGATCTGGACCCCCAAGTTACCCTCCCCTTCACTGAGAAAACGCCTTGGCATACGCAGATCCACCGCGATGCGTTTTCGTATGGCGCAGTACCCCCGGCCATTGACAAACGCACCATCGTTGATCTTCGCTATTTCGGTCGAGTTGAGACGCAGTGGAGAAACCGCGTCACATTTTCCAAGAAACTCACGGACGCGTACGGCATGCCGCAACCAACATTTGACTTCAAGCTCTCGACGAAAGACCGCCTGGAATCACACAAAATGATGCAGGATATGGAAAAGGTTGCTGGGGAACTCGGGGGGTATCTTCCCGGTTCTGAGCCCCAGTTCCTTGCTCCCGGGCTGGCACTCCACGTATGCGGGACGACTGCAGCGCTTCGCAAAGACTGCAGGTCGGAAGACGAGATGAAGAGAATTTCTGTCTGCGATGAGAACTCCAAGGTCTGGGGAATTGAGAACCTTCACCTCGGTGGCCTCAATGTTATTCCGGGGCCCAGGTCAAATGCGTCTAACCCAACATTGACTGCCATGTGTTTCGCCATCAAGGGTGCGGAGGAAATACGCCGCAAGCTGGACAAAGAGCGTTCTGAAGGAGGTAACTGCGGTGACGAAGACGGAGGCACTGATACGGACGATGACGCTTGAGGGCTGCCACTCGGTCCCCACGAGTCGACGAGGATAGTTTTGAACATCAGCCACCACAGTTGAAAGTGCCAGCACACCTCATTGTGGTTGGATTCCTGAGATACCAATCTTGCCTTATAAGTGGATATACAAATTGCGCTGTAAACACTCAAAGTTACACGCTTGCTTTTATATTCTTCATTAAAATGAGTGGTCGCTATGTAGCTGATAAATAAATACAAACTAGCCATATTAGACCAATGGAGTCTTTCTCTTTGTCCATTTCTGTACTACATCCTTGGAAGCACAATAGTACTATGTCGAGTTTGGAGGCTAGAAACGTTTTATGGTAGTGCTCCACCTATTGGGTCCAACGCAATACACACATATCGCGCAGTAATGTCTAGTCAAAAACTGTGGTTGATATCACACGCAAACCTCTCATGCAAGCTATAATGAGATGATATAAAATATGGCAAGACGCGATGTGTTTCAAGCTGTCCCAAGTTTATATTAGGTTTATAATAGTAAAATATAAAATTAACAAGTTCATATCATGCTGCGTCCCTTCAAACGCATAAAAAGATTATCTGGGCTCAGACTGTCTGGTCTATAGCAGTTGGAGCCGTTGGTAAAGAACTTGCAACTAATAAATGTACTGCGTTACGTTGGGCCAAGGGTCAGGACCTGTACCCAACACCGCTGGCCTGCAGGGGCCTTTAGGTGGCCTACAGGCTTACTTGAAAGAACCTATTTCATATAACATCTCTAACGTAGGTTTACTAGCTGTACAGAAATATTAATTTATCTAATTACTTGGTATATACAGCATATCTATACTGCTTGACAACCCGCAGGCTACCCAAACACCTGTACCCAGCCCGCGGATTTAGAGAGTGGCACTAACCCAACCCAAAACAAATTTTTCGTAGGTCCGTGATGGGTAAACCGCGGGTCGTGTTAGGATCTTTGCCTCAGGCCGCAGGACTAAGGAGCTCCAAACAGGCTACTGCTTCGTTCTCATATTGGCAGACGTACAGTGTCTATCACTTGTATACCGCCGCATCCAGTCAAGAACTGTCCGTTTAAAACAGTATCAGACTCCCCGGTTTCCTCATACCACCCCCATCAGTCGCCAACTCCAAGAACTCACACTCCACTCCCCTAAGCCGTAGCGTCTTAACAGCCCCCACGGCATCAGAGGCAGGATATTGCATATCCGCGGCATCATAGATGACTAAATGGGGAGTACGCCAATTACGCAAATAATGGGCGGGATCTGAGCGCCTCCACACCTCCGCTGACACCCAGGGTGGCCCACTCAACTCATGGAAGATAACATGCTGCACATCCGTTGAGAGGTACGACATGATATTAAGAATACCGTTGTAGGATACCAGCGCACGGAATCTGCGGCCGAGATCCTGACCCTGTATCCAGTTCACCATGTACCCGCCATAGCCGCATCCGAGTGCAACAGAGCGGCTTGTATCAACGTAGGGTACTTCCTTTTCCAGGTACTCGAAGCCGTGTTCCAGGTCCTGGTAGGGCGCCTCAGCGAAGGAATGCCGCGTAGCATTTACGAAGTCCTCGCCGTACCCAATGCTTCCCGTGACATTGGGAGCGACGACCACGTAGCCGTGTTCGGCGAAGAGGGCCAGGTTCAGGCTAACGCTCCAGCTACTGCTCCAGCTACTGCTCCAGCTGCCGTGTTGGCTGTCGTTGATAAAGTACGCGAGTGGGTATTTATGTTCTGGATTGAAAGTTGATGGTTTGAGAATCATTGCGATCATTGACACTGGGGAACCAGATCTCATCTATTTGGATTTCGGACAGTCCGAAGCGTGGGTTAACGAGAGGAAACTCACGTATGCTTCCGGCCGCCAGGTCCTGCAATATGTATTGTCGCCCCTGGATGAAACTATCGCAGGTAACCAGGATTCTTGTTGACTTATCACTCACCGGCGTGGCGTTAACCACGGACTTTGAGAGTGAGTGTAAGGGATTGATGCGCTTCAGATCAGCCGCGGTGGCCTCATCAGCCCGGCCAAGATGATACAATACCCTCCGGCCTCCTTCCTCCACATTGAGAAGCAGTGTCCCATCGGCTGCAAACGAGACACGAGAGGGACTAAGATTCCACTATCCCTTGCCGTCGGCAGAGGCAAGAATTTCCATATAGAACCCCTTCTGGTTGTCTGTAACAACAATGATTCGGTTCTTGTCTGCAGCATATCCATCTTGCCTCTGTGATAAAAACGCCACCGATCCTTTTCTGCTAATAACAGTAAGCTCGGCGTTGAAGTATAATACCAGCGGTCATTAACAATTGACAGCATACGACGCGCCCAGTTCTGAGAAGCAGGAAGCATCGGGAATACTGGGCGAGACTACCGCTAGGGACGACGGCGAATCTTACGTGACATGTCGGAGCATACTGCCATCTGGTACCGCCTGTCCCTAGGGGCTTACTTTGCCTAGTGGGTGAATTTAAAGGCTCAGTTGACTCGCCGAGTTGCAAAGACTCGGTGGGGCCGTCAAGTGTGCTTTTGGAGTCACTGGATCTGTAATTTGCACACTTAATGAGACAGGATTTACGTCCAATTAATGGGTGGGCCGGCCCGCACCGGATTGCCAGGGGCCTTGCGGTTGTTCATGCTTCCCGTTCTAACCCTTGGTGCGCTCATGTTTTCAACAACGCCTATCTGCTTTGCTCACTGTACTTTAAATATCGTCATATACCCAGCCCTTACTTCTAAACCAGTTGCCTGAGCAAGCATGTCTACTATTCCGTAGTATTGAGCCAGAGCTTCAAACTCGAAACCGTTCTGTCATGGAATGAGGTACTTGCGGCCTCTGGTGACGTATAACGCCAGCTAGCTAGCCGTGATTCAGGAGGAAGCCAGGGAATTATCCTGAGGAAAGGTTTGCGGTCAGTGGCTACTATTCGGTGTCCATTTAGGAATCTGACGTGATCCGAATCCGCATGAACTGATTAGCGCCGATCCATGTATTTCGTCATATGATTAGTACTTCAGTCACTGGGACGACAGAGTCAGACTGTGGATTTGCCAATGTCGGAGGTCCGCACAGTGTAGATCTATTGTATTGTGCAGAACATCCTACTCTGTGTCATGGTGATCAGTTTCTATTCATGGGGCTTTACGAACTGATTGGCAATCTACATTCGCCGCCATAATTAGGTCCTTAGGATACTACAGACAGCCATTTCCAAAGTATTCAGTTGTTGTCCTCCCTGTCCCAGTCCCACACTGGGCCAACACAGTATGTCAGCCCTTCCTTCAGCAACCCCGTGCAGTCCTCGGCCGAACCTCCCGCCAAACTGGGGTTCACAGCGCGGAAGAGGTCTGCCGTGATTCCTGTCTGCGTGCATGCCTCCGCGCACGTGTTCCCTACTGTGGTAACAGTATACCATTTCCCAAGGCCAGAGTGGTTCCCTCGGCCACCGTCGCATTAGCAGGCGGCTGCGTGACGGTCGTGGTATAACCTGTACTTCCACCTGGCTGTACTTCCACCTGGGGCAACAATTACGCCAGGGATTGGGTCGGTGACGTTGTAGAATCCGCCCTGTGGAGACAGACACAGTGTGCGACCACGCATCCAAGCCGTGGATTGAAGATTATCACAGAGCCAATTGATCCACGGGTTATACGCTCGCAGGCTATCGAGCCCGATCCCGTTGTCCAGTTCAATGGTCTGACAGGTGTCCGTGTCTTGGAGAATATAGAGCGTGTCGCAAGTCATGGGGATGCAGAATTCCTTGTCAGGCAGAAGGTCGGTACAGTTGTAGATCTTGTCGGAGTTGGCACTTTGCAGAGCTCCAGAGGCTCAGAGAAGCTGCGGGCAATGGTGTCGCATGTATCTCCTGACTTGGTTGTGTAGGTTACCTCGGTGAAGCAGGGGACAGTGTCTTCTTCGACTGGGATGTATTGCGGGTCTTTGATTGACGTCGAGCCTGACTCGACAGGGCATTGACTGTAGATGTATTCTAAGCGTGCCTGCAGATACTCGGACTCCGTAGCAACATGGTAAATGGAGTAGGGGGAGGATTGAATGGTGCGGTGGAGGTTGACATAGCAGGGGGAGCAGAGCTCGTCTTTTGGCATTTCCTCGTACGTTTCCGTTGGTGTGAAGATATCGATGATATCTGAGTTACTGATTAGTCAAACTGTTAGTGAAGATACAGGGGGATCGTGTGAAGTACTATTGCAGTATTCGCCTGTAGTGGGATCCTGAAGACATGTTTTGTTGTACCCGGTCCATATTGTGCCCCTGCGTATTCCGGAAAGGTCGTGCCCGCCGCAACGGTGAAATTTTGCTCCTGGCAGGCAGCAACAATACCGTTGTAGTAGCTCTGCAGGGAACGGCCACATCCAGAGTCACAGACCTCATCTGTGAGCTCTTTGGACTCAAGAGAAGTACACATTTCAGGCTGCTGCCATCCTTGCAGCTTGCTGTGGCACTTAATAGTTTGCGTCAATGCTGTTTGGCAAGTCTCAGTCAACTTTTCAATTTTTCTATTTCCAGGCGAGTAGACGCGAAACCTTTCAAAATACCTTTCGCCCACTGTCGTGTCCGAGGAGTTTCGCACCCAGGCTAAGATGGAAGACAAGAAACCATTGCGGTTGTCCGCTGCATGCGTTACCAACTCGCTGACTGGTGAGACCATTTCGATAATCGCGTTTGTGCAAAGATTATAGACCCACGCATCTCTGGTCTCTTCAATGTGGACAGCACGCTGCTGGCAATTGTTGGTCTCTAAGCAGTCCTGACTGTAACCGGATTACCAGCTATACAACCCAGCACCAAGAACATAGACAGTCTTTGAATCTATAATGCGCACACCCCAAGAGAGTGCACAAGTGATTGAGTCAGCCGGACAATCATCAAAGGTAGGATCGTCCTTGAACAGTCCAGTAGAGAATGGGCGGGGTGCTTTAGGAACAGGCTGGTAGTAAGGCGACTCTGTAACCGGGTCGCCCAGTAATTGCGTGTTGTAGTACTGTATAATGGAGCTACTGACCAAATACGTCCCTGGAGGAAAATACACGACAGCTGGGTAGATGGTGCTGGAGCCGCAGTTAGCTCCGCATCGGCCCCCATCCGAGATGGCTTTGTTGATGGCAAAAGTGTCATCGGTGACACCATCACCCTTAGCTCCATAGTCCATGACATTACGCCAGACTTGATATCCTTTTGGTGCAAAGCGACTTTGACCACGCTGTTCAATTGTCGTCATCCAATATGTATTTGTTTCTCTCTTGGCCTTGTTTTCCGTTGTCTCTGCTGAGCTGTCATTGGTAGAGGAGACGCCTTTATCTTCCCAGCTGTCTACGTAGCCCGTCAATCCATCGGCATATCTCAGTGGTTGCGGAGGAACGTTGGTGTCATTTGTGCGAAGGGAGTATCTGCGACGAATACCTGCGGGCACGTGCTCATGGTCTCCTTTGGGGTTTGCCGGCGGCGCGGATTCGGCGACAATGCGTGCTGCCTCTCTCAAGTTTTCGGGAATGGAATATGTAAAAGTCCTGTCAGACTTGGATCATTTCGTGACATTTCCTGACGCAGTGATGGTGTCCAAAGGTGGCGCTTCCTTTGGCATTGGCGCGTTAGGGTCTTTAAATTCATGCTTGTTGAAATGGACGTTCTCAACTCGGAGCTTGTTCACGACGGAGAGTGCCTCAAGTGCTTTCTTGACGGCCTTTTTTGCCTCACTCAGGCTAGCACCTCCTGTGCAGGGGAAGATTCTGGGGTAGGCATGGTCGATACGGAGGAGCCACGAGCGTGATGAAAATGCTGATAGCCATGATGTCCATGAGAAGTGACAAGAGAGGCCAACGCCGCCCAGCACAATGCGGCGGTAATACCTCGCAAGAGCAGCATTCTACCTCTACCATTACACTGCAACAAGACTGGAACTGATGGGACTGGGGTCGCAATGTGTCAAAGTTCGAGGGCCATGCAGTGATCCGAAGGAGGTGACGGCAGAGCCGAACGTATGTCCACCAGCGCTCTCCTATGATCAGGGTAGCATTGACTAGTTCACTTAGCGGCATTAACGCTACTAACTTAACATAGTGCCAGCTTTAGAGCTGTATACGGTTGGCCGGTTGGCCGGTTTATCAGGTTTAGACTGGATCTGCTCAGTCCGGGGCTCTAGCTTCTGAAGCAGTTGAGAGACAACATCCTCATACTCATCATGGTAATCCGTAAATAATGGCTCAG